>NC_086247.1:132052101-132344601 GCF_021018805.1 Prinia subflava
AAATTGTCCAACACATAGGGGAGGCGTGTTTTAAAAATTCAGCCCCAAGCTTTTACTGCCTCGGATCCCCTTATCTAACAGCTTTGAATTACCTTGTGTCATTTGTGTTGCAGGATGTTCTTGAGGGTATAACTGATTAAATGGCACAAAATCTAGCAATGATGGAGCAGCTTCCAATTCAAGGCCATTAAAAGGATTGTCATGCTGTCAGGCTTTCAATAAAGAAACTCTGAAGTCCAGAACAGATATTCAGTAAGTTTTAAAAAACTTTAATGTTTCCACTCTTGGTTTATAATGAAGCTATTGGAGTTGGCCCAGTTAACTATCCTTCAATTATGTAACTATTTCTTTATTTCCCCAAAATAAATTTCAGAGCATGATAACTAGCTAGTGATTATACAAGTCACAAACAAGCTGAAATGGTTTCAAGGTATTGGTTTTGTAGAGTTTCTCTTTCAGTAATTGAAAAAAAAAATATATTTATGTGGCAATAAACACATCTGTTTGAATGTGTTTGAACATAGTATCTGTCCATTTAAATGAACCTCATGAAATACCTGTCGTTACTGTCAAAGCTCAACACAGCTTATGCTTGTGTTAGGCATTATCTCTCAGGAGATCTCATTCTTCCTTGCTTTGAGCCACATTCTGACCTCATCCATGTGTAACTCTTAATTACTCAGATTTCAAAATACCTTCACACTTACTTTCATGATTTCCCCTATGTTGGGAGATGGTTACCTGTGAGCATCCAGCATCCTTGCCTCTCCCCAGCAAAGAAGCCTCTCCCCTGCTGTAGTGCAAAAATAAATCTTTTGTCTACTTATGCGGTATTACCTCACTGTCCTCTCCCTGCACCTTTTTTAAAATTGTTTTCCTTTTTCTGTCGGTCTGTCTGTCTCCATATACAGGCTGTCCTTCTTATTTTAATTTAAATTATAACAAATGCAGGGCAGTCACCTTCTGGCTGTTTGCGTGTAACTTGCCACAGAAGGCTCCAGCTCCAAGCCTAGTAGTCACAGATGGTACTGTAATAAAAACAATAAAGATAATCTCATAATTCCCCAGGGCATCAGTCACAAATTCCACATGCAGGATGTCCTGTCTTCCTCAGCATTGATCAGACTTTTCTGTCAAGACAAATGCTCTGAGGAGACCAGGAATTTTCAACATTTTTATGGCTTTTCTTGAATCTACAACTAGTGACAGGCAAGAGTGGCTATCCACAAATTTACATATCCAGACACACACAAAGATACACATACAGAAATTTTCTGAGCCTTGGGTGCTATGAATTTTCAGCTCTAGCTGCGGTGTTCAGCCTCTGTACCACTTCAGACATTTCTCTAAACAAATCCCTACAAATGTCCACCTATGACCTGCATATCTTATAGGAAACTGCTGAGTCTCAACACTACCCCTCAACAGTACACCTACAGATCCATGGTGGAAATAATTCAACATATTGCTCTACTACAATTGAATTCTCATTGATAGATAGATCTCCTTGCCCTAAATCAACTAGCCAAAAATACATTTGGCTATAGACGGGACTACTCACTTTAGATTGTCTTTACCGTCAATGGAGAAATAATTCTTCCCTGAATAAGAGTCCTTGTGAAATAGGGATCCCAAAATAGATGAGATAAACTGTTCTTAATGCTTGGGGCCTGTGATGAAAAAAAATTAGACACCTTATTTTAGATAACTAAAATTAAATGAGATTGACCATTTCTGGGATTGTTTTTTTGTCTGGATTGGTCTCTCCCCTGAAGATGTGTAAGACTTTGTGCCACTATTTCAGTACTGTTCCTGAGTGTAAAGTTGTGAGGGTGGCCTTTGGGGAGACTATGACTTTTTGTTTACCATACTCTGTAGGGAAATTGTGACTTTTTGTTTACCACTGCATGGCTAGATTTATAGATGGTTATCAAACCTGCCTTCTCAGTCAGTTTATTTTAATTTTTTATCCTGGCAGAGACTTTTAATTATATCTTACCCCTAGAGCTCAGTAAACCAAATTTGTAATACTCTTACAACCAGTTTTGCAATGTAGCAAGTATTTAATTTCGATCCTCTGTAAGGAATTATATCTCCTTCCTATGTGATAACAAATTTAAATTTTATCCCCAAATTTTACACCTCTCTTTCTGAATGGTTATGTTATAAAACATAGGTCATCTGAACATTTCTGTCCACACCTTGATGTCCAGAAATGTTGAATATCAGGGCTGGAAAAAGGTTCGTAATGGAAAATAACACTTCATGGATAACAGTTTGAAGCACATAATTTGGAAACTTAATGGCCTTTGCAGGTCGAGACTGAGACAAACCACACTGAAGGTCCCCTTTTATTCTGGTGCTGTGCCAGCACCTTCACAGATGTGTTCACAGGTTGCAGTGGTAAGGAAGGAGGAACAAATCATTCAGGAGAAAAAGGCTTTGGACTGGATGAGCAGGGTGTATAAGTAACATCTTGAATTAAAGAATTCAACTTTCTGTGAATTAATTTGTTTTAAATTTTATCAGTAAGAAGCAGAAATTTTCTGGAAGATAGGTATATGAGTTCTGGTTCTTTGATTAAATGGTAAAGAAAACATTGATAGACACTATTAAACAATAGTTTTATAGTAAAGATATTCCTTTAATTAGTCTGTAGGATATGAAGAAGATTATTAATAATGAGAGAAATATAGCTTTTTTGTTGTTGTTGAAGTTGTTCAGAATAGGCTGTTTGATCATCTCTTATCATTTTGGAGCAAACAGAAGATGGTTGCAATGACAAACTTATTTGTGGCCTCTAAAATTCCAGGAATATTTATTTCCACCAATAATGAGCTTGTCATCTGAGTAACCTGCCACAATTACATGTAGATGCCCTTTTCCATTGAAAATTCTAATCAATATTTGCATATTTAAGAAAAAGTTGCATGAAAGCTTAGAAATTAATGAGCAAGTTGGCCAAAAACATAACTTCAATATGTCAGTAAAGCAATAAGTTCTCTAGCAGAATGAACACCTTCTCTGAAATCAACTAAAACATACTGTACATTTTTAATAGCTCAGTATACCCAGTGGTTTTAGGAAAATTTGGAAAAAGGCTAATTCCAGTATATTTTTTAAAAATAAATATTTAATCGGTGACAATAACTGTAGATAATTTTTCTCTGTAGAAATTCTCAAAGGAGAAAAATATTACATTGATTCTCTTATTTATTAAAAAGTGTAGTTTGTCAATTTCAATAACTTAAAGTTTCAATTTCATGTATTTTGATTTAGAAGTCTTTTGTGTTTCTGATATTATTAATTTATTAAGGTTTTAAAAGTTCTCCTAAAAGGTGTTTACCAAACTGGCAATACTCTAACTTTCTATTTCCTTCCATAATCTGTACTGTCTGCAACTGCCAAATCAAATTAGATGTGCAAATATTTTGGTTCTAAGCACTACATGACACATTGAAGTGCAAGTCAAATACTAAATAAAAATAGACATTTTTTGCCAGTTTGTGGTGCCAGACTTTAATGACATCATAAACCTATTGCTCATTCTTCATGCAGCTGCCATATCAGAATAAAATGCAACTTTATAAGAAATAAGCATTTTGGGAGGGTTTTTCATCCAAGAAAGGGCAGAAATTATGAAAAAAATCACAAACTCTTTTGCCAAAAGAATTATATTGATTATACTTTTCATTTTACAGTTTTTTTCCAAAAGGCATGATTGCTAATCAGATAGACACTAAATTGAATATCAGTGTTCCCCTCTCTGTACATTCAAAACTCTACAATTAGCATAATTAAAATTATTAATTATTTAGGTGTTTATATTACAGCAGTACTCAAGAGTCTTTATCAAAATCTGGTGTAAACACAGATGAGCAGAGTGTTCCTGCCTAAGAAAGCTCAGATAAATTTCTTGAAGAAAGAACAATGACTATGGAAACTTGTTCCTTGAATTTGAGAAACACAGTGAGTTTCTGGGTTTTTCTCTAGACTTAAACTTGTTAGCTAAAGTTCAGTCCAGCTTATCATTCTTCCTTATTTGTCTTGCAAAGACTACCTTCGGCATGTCTAGTATTAAAATGACAACAGCAAACATTAAAGTTAAACAGAAAGATTTTCAAAAATTTGGATCCTATGGCAGATGAAAAAATTCTGTCTTCTGTTCATTCAGACAAATAATATTTTCCAAGACAACTAAGGGAAGATAAATTTGGTCTATGCAAAGGGAAATTTTCAGTGAAATTTGACATAACAGAAATACTATATGGCAATTCTTACCATCCTCATTTAATAATTCCGGAAGGTATTGACCAAAGAAGTGCATTCTTTTGTGAGATGAATAGGATGATTTGTCTCATCTATCAAATTAAGAAGTTTATTCTACTCTTAGACTAAAAGCTATGATCTTAATTGATTATAATTTTAGTATAAGGTACAGCTCAGTCTTAAAATAATTAGCGAAGTTTTATTTTTTATTGAAAAGAAATTTTGAGTGTGTTTAATACTAAATTGGTTAAATAAGTCATTCACCTATGAAAATGGATTAGTAGACAGAATACACTGAGCAACTCATAAGCAATAACAATATTATTTATACATTGCACTTGTCATAAAAATCTACATAATTCATAACACCCCTAGTGATTTCTTTAGCCCAAAATGTGAACCAAAGATCTCTTCATTCCTTTTCCAGTTATTGCTGAAACCAGTTCTAATCTTCTCTTTCTCAGATTTTCCATGTGAAAAATAAGATCACAAGTAGAGCCATCACCCAGTGGAGAGGGACTAGAAGTAAAAGGAGGAACTGCAAATGTTCTCAAAATGTCCTTATGTAATAAAGTACCTTAGCCAGGTGCCGCATTATACTTCCAGGGCAATTCCAGGGATTTGCACTGTCTAATTACAAGAGATTTCCTTGTTGGGTGAGGGCATCCAAGATGGTCAAGATGGACCTCTTTCCCTGTAAGGAGAGGTGAAGGGCCTTGGCTTAGTCACCCTGGAGGCACCTAACAACAGGACTTTACAGAGGGCTTATCAAGAAGATGGATTTGGCTGCTTACAGAAGTGTGTGGTGGGAGGCTGAAAGGCAGTGGGCACAAGCTGAAAGAAGGGAAGCTCAAAGTGAATGTAATGAAGAGTTTTTTCCCCAATGAAAATAACAAAACAGTGGCACAGGCTGCCCAGAGAGGTTGAATGGTCTGTATCTCTGATACTTTCAATACTAGAATGGACAAACCCTGAACAACCTGGCCTGAACTCATATCTGACCCTGCTTGAGCAAGGAATTGGACCAGAGATCTCCTGAGGTCTCTTTCAGACTGAATTATCTTGTGGTTCTGTGACTCTGTGATGTCAGCCTTCACATGCAGATATTAGAAAAAATATGAAATTTATCAAACAGCTTTAAACTGAGATAAATACTTCAATCCTACACATCATGTACAGACTTGTTTAACAGCCACTTCAGAGAATCTTGGGTTAGGTTCTCTGCCTCACATGGCTGTGGCACTAAGCAGATATATTATGTAGACTTAACTGGAATCTGACATTTTTATATATTCAATGAGACATTATTATAAATACAAAAGGCAATTAAACTTGAAAGAAAATTATTTACAAAAGAGGAACAAATACAGTTAACCAGATATATGGATTAGTAAAAGAAAGTCTATATCACTTAGAGGCATGGGCTGTATATAATAGGGATGTTTGTGTTCTTTATGGCCTACATAAAGTTAAGTTTGTTTGGGTATCTTAGCTAAGAATTTGCATATACTGACATTTTAGATTTTTGAAAGTGCTGGTTTTATATAATAATTTCTTTTTATGTATTTTAAATTACATCTCTACACCACTGTTTCTTCTAGATTTAAAATATGTATTTTAGCTCTTTCATTTAAATTATGCTAAGAGCTAAGAAAGACAGTATTGCAGTATTGCTTTAGGCATTTGCTTACTAACAGAAGGCTGTAAGAGCCCAACATGCATTTGGTACAATTATGAAATTCTTATAGAATGCATCTATCTCAGCTATTAACCATGTGAGATTGGTTCAGCAGAGATTGCTGAAAAGGAGCATATTGATTGCTTAGCTCTGCTGTCAAAGGAATCCAACGCACAGTATTATAATGGATGCAGATTACAGTGATTGTTGTTGAACGAGAAACTTTTGAGAGGTTCTATTTATTTCAAATGCTTTAACAAAAGCAATTTGAGTGAGACAAAACACAGGTATTTTCCCTAAATTACTTTCAGTCTTCTGTTTTTAATAGATTTTATTTCAGAAAGTTCTGACAAGTAGAGTGGTGATGACTTCTGTACAGAATGGCAACTATGTGTTTTGTGTGATAAAGCTGCAAACAGTGTATTCAGCTTAATTGACAATAAAATTCAGTATTCTCTCCATAACTCCTCCTTCACCATCCCACATTTCAACAAGATTATTTTATAGCATCTTTAAAAATATGATTTTTTTAAAGTTAGCACTAAATCACGTACTTTTGTTATGTAATTAAACTGTAAATGTTAATACAAAACAAGTTATAACATGCCCAAGTTTTTATCAAGCAGTAGGAAAGGGACAGTTCTAAATACATTTAACATTTGGGTTTGTACTTTGAACACTCCTAACTTATCAAAATATAATATGAAGCATGACTTTATGTTTATCTGCCTCATGACTCTGAGGGTTCAGAACTGACAACTAACTTCACATGAATTTCCATGCCTATGTAGTTAAAAAGAGAAGGTATTTATTTCGAATTAAAATGAGGAAACTATCAAGAAAAATAATATTTTTTCCTTTGTATGTTTTCCATGTCCACACATGAAAAATATGCCTTTAGATAAGAAGTGTTTGGTTGACTTGATATGCTTTCCTATAAATCTTGATAAAAAAATAATCAACCAAGCTACTATGTTAAATTCATTGTCTTTTCTAACCAGTAGCAAAGGAAGCAAGATGGGGTCCCACCAGAAAGATCCTATGGATAGGAGAATCAAGAAAAAATTATGTTCCACCCCTCCTTACTCCTTTGCACTGGCAACCACAAAGAAGGAACGCTAATCTGTAACGATAGCACAAGCCAGACAAAGTGATGTTTGTTCTTGGAAAGAAACCAAAGAAAAATAGAAGAAAAGCTGAGGAGATGAACATCTCTGCACACTGGCTTTTTACATTAATTTGCTAAGAAGTGAAGTTGGCTCATGTTTTTTTTGGCACAACCTATCTGCCATGTTAAATTCTGTCACAGCATCAATAGTCCTTCATCTTTGTGGAATATCCCTCATCACTCAATATTTACTTAAATATTTCCCAGGTTCAGCAAGACTGAAGACTTTTAGCACTGAGTGGGCTGGGTGTGGTGGTTTAAACAAATACACTATTTTTTTTGTAGATTACTTTTAGTGTTTAGATTAATGATTGGCAAAAGTACAGATAGACTTATCTCACTTTTGCTACCTTAATACTCAACTTATTAATTTTACTCAAATATGTGTTGATAATATTTGGCTTCTTTGCATCATTTTATAATGTATAAATTTAAAATATATTCAAAATATGATTTTCGTATATTTGTATGGTATACAACATTGACAAAATGTATTTTATGTATAATGTATTTTTTGAAGCTCATTGGCCTTAGATCAAAGGACTGCCTTTTAATCTGCTTCTTTGATCTTCCTTTAAATACTCTGTACTTTATACTCCCATGCTTATTTGCTAATTTTTATGTTCTCTCTTTCCTATTTTTTCCCTATTGCTTTTCACTGAAAATTGCTGTCCTTTCTATTGCCACTGGGCTGCAAAGGACTTTTAGAAAAAGATAACTCAGTAAGTCAATGCAGTTTTCTATATATTAGACAATCCTTTTCATATCCACTTCCTCTCAAAATTTTCCACATACCTTTTTGTTGGTATTCACAATTTTTTCTTAATATTCTTTGGGTGTTGGAGGTTTTTCTGAAGCACCAAATATACCTTTACCTTGTTGGAATGAGCTTTATTTTCCTCTTCTTACAATAATCATATTATCATCAATGTCCAGGCTGCCACCAAGTTCCATGCAGAGATTAGTTAATTTTTGCCCATTAGGATACTGAAATGAACTTTAAAGTTTTAACAGCAAAGTGCAATAATATAGCATATCTTGTGAGGCCAGAAAGAAAAATATTTTTTCTTGCTTGTCTCCTCTAAAAGAGAAACAAATCAATTTCATCATACTTGTTATAATAAAATGCGGGCCAAGGACCAATTCTGTGTCTTCATAGAATACTGTGTATATTCTGTGTACCTATTTTTAGTTGAATATTATTCATCGAATACATTATTTAGAAAATGCTGCTGGTTTGCAATGAATAATTTATTCAGTTTTGTTGCTATCTTCTTAGACCAGCTTTAATTATAACCCATAGCGCAGTGCTGAAGCAAAGAGAGATGAAAAAAGATAAGGATGTCTAGAGACTTAGGGCATTAAATATCATCCATCTAAGCTGAAATCAAAATCCTGATAGTTCAAACTTGCATATATTCTCTCTTGTCACTTTTAAGTATTTTTTATTTAGTCTCTTTCTCCTTTTTTTCCCCTTCCTCCCTGCTTTCTGTCAATTTTTGCCTCCAGTTTTCCCTAAATGTCTATTCTGTCTTTCTTGTCTCTTTTGTATTTCACCACTCACCTACTCCTGTCAACAAAGCCTCATTTTAGATATAGATTAAGGGTAGTCCAGCAGACCTCTTGAGAGTAAGTGGATCCTTTATAAAGCACCTCTAAATTTATTAATTTTTCTCTGCTGATTCAACTCAGTGGAGTAAATCTACAGGAAAATATTTCTGGGAGATGTTTTATTTCCTTGTACGCTTCTGGTAAATGAAAATAGTTCTATGAACAGTGTATTTTAATAGTTCCCATATGAAACCATCATCTGCTCTTGTCCATCATTTAACTCAGGCTAGCAAAATATTAAATTTACTGAGTTAGTCTGGCAACATACATGAATGCAAATTCATAAAGGAGGAAAGAAATGCAAATACATACAAGTCTTTGTGCCAATCTTTAGGCAAGCTATAAAGACAACTCTTCTGGAGCAGGTAGGTATAGAAAACAGGCCAGGCTGATTCAATCCAAGTCAAGCAGTAATCTATGTAACTGACAATATTGGTACTGGAAAATATCTTATGTAGTTGGTGCAGTATTAGAAATCATTAAACATTGCAAGAGAATAGGAATGCCTGTTAGCCAGAAGAATGTCTTGATTCATCAGAGTGCTCTTAAATGAACTTCTGTGCAATATTTTAACGCTGATGTGAGCCACTGTGCTGCAGTTACCCAATAAGGGAAAACCAAAGAAAAAGCCCAGGATACCAAGCATAGTGTTTTGAAAACATTCATATTTGAAAAGTTTTCAAATGTGGACAGTTGGCCACTATAAAAAAACCTCTGCATATCTTACTCTTGCACTCAGGGCAACACAACTTGTAAAGTGACCCTTCTCTGTGCTGGAAACATTTCATGCTAGATTGTTCTAATGCAGGAATAATATAGGAGAACTCAAATGCAATGCCTACCTAGCTGAGGTTCCTGGACACTATAAGAATGTAAATAGTAATAATAGAAATTTGGTAAAAACCAGAGAGTCAAAAGGTGTTCTGTGGTGGTTCCAAGAGAAAAACATAGAGGTGATTCTTCTGGAGACTCTATCACTGGTTGAAAAAGTTAAATATAGTTGCATCTGGAACTTGCAAAGTACCAGCAGCAGCACATGATTTGCCAGGCTCTTAACATCTGCAATTTAATGCACTGGAAAGCAAAAAACCAAAGATCACAGTGCCATATCTGTCATGTGTTTCAAGTCTGCCAATAATGTAGCATATGAAAGTGTGCCTTAAAGAAAAACTTAATTGATGAAAATAAATGTTTAATTACCCCTCTCTGATTAAACAGTTAATTGCAAGAACCGTGAGTATAAAAAACATGTATCAATATGTAGATATGAATATTTACATATTGAGAGACACAACACTTTTTTTATACAACACTTAGATTTGAGAAACTCAAGATATATAAAAAGACCTCTCCAAGAAAATGCTGTTTAACACTACAAACTGACTACCTCAAATACAATATATATTTTTTCTTTCTAGAAAGCAGTTTTTAAAAAATCCTCTGCATTCTATTTCTTGTCCTGAAAACCTGACCTACTGATACACCCCATTGTTAGCATATGTCTGATTCTCCATCAACATTTTTTTGATAATAAATGTAAGTATTCATGTTCTCGGAAAACCTCACCCCATTTTAGAAAGTACAGAGATGGGAAAATTGAAATGGTTATACAAAAATTAGAATAAACTTGTATGAGTTTAGGTAGCTATATATCTTCCTTATTTCCTAACTTGTTGGCAAGGTTATCATATAAGCCATGCTCTAGTAACTTTACAAAAATACATCATAAAATGTTGCCTATTTTAATTCTGACATCTGTTCTGCAGCAGAGTATTATATAGGTCGATAATAGCATGGCTTGGTGTCACAGCTGGATTTGTATCACAAATATATTCGTCAATAATTTATTAATGGATTCTCTATAATACAATAATTTACTAATATTTCTTCTCTCATTCTAAAAACAAGAAAAATACTCTTGTCCATCCAAACATTATTCTATATGCAACCAGCATGCCTTTTATAGTTTATAAATAAAAAAATAATCATGATCCCCCGATCCATATCCCACAATAATTAAATGGTATTATCTTTAAAATTATTAACCGTTTATCAGACTCCTCAACATCATAGAAAAATACAGTACTTTGAACACTATTTTTTCTGACAAGTAAATGAAGCATAAAGGCCTAAATATCACACAGCTATACAGTTGTAGTTTAGAACACAAGACAGTAATAAATCTGCTTTAATAGATGTATTATGAGACCGCAGGTAATTTTTCAATAATATTCGAGTACCTGTATCATCTGTTAGGAAAACTGCAGTGCAGGCATGTAGCTTTTAAACAGAAAGCCAAAACAGCAGCTGAAGAGCAGGACAGAAAATGATAACAGTCTTTTTCTAGCTCCCTCACCAACTGGCTGTTGAATTTTATAGGTAGATTAAGTCATGGGAGATTAAGACAGCAGCTTTGCTCAGAGTACCTACCAGGCAAGAGAAAGCAAAATACAGCACTCCATTTACAATAATGCACTATGTAAAACCAGAAAAGCTGATTGGCAAAGCAATCATGTTTAAAATGTCCCTGAAGACTATAAATAAAACTCTATTATATTTTGCACCGGAGCTCAGTGGTGTGACGACAGCCCATTAACTCAATCAGAATAACGACAGGAGGGCCATCAGAATGATAAAGCCATCCTAATGAAATGCAGACTAAGATTAAAAAGAATTAAAAGTGACAAGTAAAATCCATTAAAGGACAGCCTTTAGCTACTGTAATCAAAGGATTATTACTTTTCTTGTCAATTAACAGCTGTGTGTCTATTTTTTCAGGCAACACAAAAGACTATGCCAAGTGTCAAAAAATCATTATTAATAGGAGGCCTTTATTTTTATTTATTTGGCTTGTGCAAGTATGTTGCAAGATCTCCAAATGAATCATGTACACAATTTTAGAAGCCATAACACAGAATTAACCACAGCATTCTGATTCTGTGTTATTATTTCCTTTAAAACTGAGTCTTACTGAAGAAAGAAAGCAATTAAAAATGGAATGAACTGCAAGTATATTAATCAATGCCTTAATTTATGTAAAATATTGGAAGCATACACATGAAGAAATGTTTTGTTTTTCATTTTTTGACATTTTATCTACCCTTTTACGCAATATTTCACGTCAGGACATTCCACCAATGTTGGATTCTGCAAATTGCATAGGAAATTAATTTCCTGTTCACTAACCTTGAAAATAATTAGCAATAAAAAATAAAAAAGTTTAAATTAAATTCTTGAACACAACAGACCAATTTGCACCTTTGTTTGGAAAAAGTCATCCACAAGTCTGCACAGATTTTTATGTTTATAAACATAAAAAATTTCATTACCAAGTTTTTGCAATTAATATTAGACAATTAATACAGTAAGTAACACTAATAATGTTAGCAGATGAGGCCAAAGAAGAGGTCACAGTAAAAATGCTTTTCTTCTTTTTTATGTATTTATAATATGTGGTTATCATCTTTGTTGTTTCCATCATCTTTAGCAAATTGCCTTTACTTTACACAGCTTCCAAATTGCTATAAGTAATTTCAGAATGGGGGAAAATATGTTGTAGTTCCATGCTTAAACTCCTATGTCCTTTCCTCAGACAGATTATGGCAGTTCTTTGTCATTCATCCAGATTTTTTCAGCACTACCACTTTAAATAGATTAATGAATTACCAAACTGGTTAATCTTCTACTAATTCTGCATTTCTGAAACAAGCAAAAGAGTTTGCAATATTCTGTAGTGACTAAGAGAGAAAATTAAGACACCAAAATATTTCAATCACATCCATTTCAACCTACCCTGATAAAAGAAGAATAATCATGAGCAAAACATCACCCCAATCCCCATCTGCACTCTCGAAATAAATGTCGGGATACTTGGTTCTCCCAGTATTTATCAAAAAAGCAAGTTTCTTGGGGGCGGATAGATTACATTCAGAATTATCCATAATCACATCAATTTCAAGATTGATAGTTGCTCCTGTGAGAGGCATCAGAAAAAGAAAATATTTCCATTTGATGCAAATGGTCTTACTACAGGTAAGATATCAATAGCATTTACACCATCCAGGGAATTATTTTTGGTCAAACAGCCTTACCAAAGGAATGCTGTGTTTTCTGCATTAAAAACTGTGAGACCCAGTATGAATAAGAACCCTAATCTTTTCTTACTAAATCCTATCACTATGTTGCAGATTATCAGTGAGTCACAAGATTAAATTTTAGGTAAATCAATTGTTCAGATGCTTTATTTGTCCTGTATATTTTTAGTTTAAAGAACTATTGAAAGGAACTGTGTATTACATTGAAACATGCGATGGAATCCTGCTTCTTTACATGGTATTTAAATCCAAGTTGGGAATTTTTCAGTTCAGAATTATAGGAAAAAATATCTACATGATACTGGAAATAATAAATTTATTTTTTCTGAAACACTTAATAAAATATTTTCTATGAGATCATATTAAAAAAAAAAAAAGGAAGCTTTTTAATCCTTATCATCTCCCAGGAAGGAAAAAGAAAAAAAAATATGGCATTTCTATGAATTTTTATTTTGTCCCACTTCAGCTAAGAAGCAAAGGGAATGAAGGAATGATATAAATTCAAGTAAGATTCCTGAGGGAGTTCTGTCTTCTGTTCTCACTTTAATCACATAATCTGTGTCCAATACTGTCAGTAGGCAATGTTACATTTTTGCCTGTTTTCCTGTACATTATCTTCCACATTCTCCTTTCCTGAGTCGTTTAAAGTGTTCTGCTTGCTCTATTCTTGGACAGAAGTTTTCTGTGGCTCAGTGATTTCACCATAAAATGCCATGACCTTTGGAAAGACTTTTTTTCCCTTTTTGAGTCTATTCTCACAGCTGCTTTAGAGAGGTCTGCTCCCAGCCTTTTCAGACTGCCTAGAGGAGCTTGCTCATCGGCATTCAAATCTCTGGAGACAAACACAGTCAGCACAGGCCAGAGAAGCACATCTCTTGGCTGTGGGACACAATTCACAGACAAATACCACAGGGAGTTTTCCGTACACTACACAGAGCAAACAGATAGAACAGTATCACAGATGTGTGTTCTGGTAGCTTCTGGAGATACTTTTGTAGAATGAAACGCTTTGTAGCTTCTCGTTCTTGTATCCACGTATGTCAGCTTTCCCTAGCATCTCACTTCCTTTCAAAACAATGGCAAGGGAAAGCGTTCTCTGATGGTTACAAAATGATGTGTAATTGTACTGGGATACAAAGTGAGAATGTGAACAACAAGGATATGAATAAAGTCTACCTATGCCTTTTTGCTTTGGTTTTTCTGAGTTTTCTTAAAGCTTTCTACTTGTTCATAAGATAGAGTCAGTTCTTTAGTTTCTGCACAATATTAAGAGCAGTTTTTTCAGCTTCTCACTCTTTGGGACATAAACAAACCTTTGCATTTTTGTTTACTGTCTTTTGTTTACACATTTCTAGCTTGAAAATAATGTTAGTTGACAGCTGGTCTGGCGAGTGGAGTGAAGGGGTAGTAACCCCAGAAGCCAATCCACAACCAGACCCACAAATGTATAAAAATGAAAGAAATAAACAGGATCGTTTTTTGGGGGGGAGCAGCTCTTTCACTGCAGACCTCTTACCTGTGTTGTCCTTTCTGCATGTTGCTTTCACAGTGCCTAGTTGCTGCAAAATATTGACATTATTTTCCATTTTGTAGGACCAGTCTTGCTACCAATTCCAAAGTTATTCACACCTGAATATTTTGCACTACTCCATCAGCAATTTCTCATTCCTAATCCTATAAGAAACTGTTTGAATAGCATCTAAACAAGAGGAATGTCTGAGAACTGAGGGCAAAGAGAATTTATAGTTCCAGTCTTCCAGTGATGGAAGTTACTTGGTCTTTTCCTGCAATTGCAATGGCAGTAAGATCAGATAGTAGTTATAAATTATTTTCTATGAATCCTGAAGAACTGGAATTTATTTCAAATTGTGCTAGTAAGGTTCAGTCTCACAAGGAGTACAATTTGATTTGAACATGTCTAGAAAGGCCCTGGGTGTTTATATTTCATTTTTTCCATGATCTCATTCTTTTTTTTTTCTTCTTTTTTTTTTTTTTTTTTTTTTCTGGAATTCTCTTAACAACCATCACCTAATATGGATGGATGGATGGATTTGTTAACCTTCCATTGTGTCAGCTTTCACGTACCAAAACATACTCTGTTGTTTTAATATAGAGTTGCACAGCATTTTTTCCCCTACCAGAAATCTGACTATGTCAGAGAAAGTTCTTTTTAGATTTATTGTGTCAGACTTTTTTAGGGGTGTTTTTGTTTTGTTTGTTTGTTGTTTTGTTTTTGTTTTTGTTTTGGTTTTGGACAAGCAGTTTTCTCCTTGTTTCTGTTTTACTTCAGAGGGATTAAAGTTTCTATTTATACAGGAGCTTTTATTGATTATGTTTTTTCTTACTGATTAAGATTGTGTGCCATTTTGTAGGTCAGATGCCTACTCAGTCCTAAGTGAACTCTTTGAGAAACCTGGTCTCTTAAGGACATATTCAGGCCAATGCAACACAAAATGTCTTCGGACACTACTGCATTATATTTACAAGATGCTCTTTCTTTGTGTGTTTCAACACATTGTGGCGCTGCATTATTTTTAGTTTATTATGATTTCATATTTGTTGTAATAACTCAGTTTTGCGTACCCCATTTTCCTTCTTTATGTGCCCTTAATTTAGTTCTATGTACCCCTACCCTCCTCATTAGTATTCCTTTGTCTCCTTCAGTTGCTTTAAGTTATGCGTGCACCTGTTATGTTATGTGACTTTCAGTTATCTGTCTATTATCTTTCCCGCCTTATGTAAACCCATCCCACACATCCTGGATTGGTTTCTGTTAGTTTTACCCGCGGATGCAACACCCTAGATACAGACCCTAATTGATTGCTTTAAATTTACCGCTCCCTTTACCCCTCCCCTAAGCCTGTTGTATAAAACCCACTGCCCGAGCCCTGCTCGGGGCTTCTTGGGGTGTTGTCTTTTAGTTGCTCATCTCCTTAATAAACCTCTTCAGTTCACCCCAAGACCCGTCTCGCCTCCACTCCATCCCTGCTTCCGAAATAGACACTGCCGAGAACATCGGAGTCCCTGGGTGGGGAGGTGAGAGCTCCCCAGGGGGAAGGTGTCGCACCCCTGGCCGCTGTGTGCCCTGGGACTGGAGAGAGTCACACACCGCGACAACACATTTTCCCTTTCTCTAGCAGAAAAAAAAAATAAGGGCATGCAATAACAGAGGAAAAAACTTGACATTTAACTGATGGTTTATAAATATAATGAAAGGTTTAAATTTGCTCTGAAAGTCTGGATCAATAATTACTTATCCATGCATCATTGTCCACTCAAATTGCCCTTCTTAGGCACTTCAAACATATCTTAAATACAAAGACAAACATTCTTATTCTGCTCAGCAAGGCAGTCTACAGAACAATCTACATGTAAAGTGCTGAAGGGTGCTCATCACTAACAGCAATCACATTGTACCCAGTCTACACGTACACTTATGCAAGAAGTGTTTTGAATTATAAAGTTGAACTTCTGTGAAAGGGACTTGCTCTTAGTTTCAGCCACCTGCTGTTGGGAAAGAGCTGGGGACACCACTGGCAGTCAGGCTGTTGGGTAATTTCCTCACACCAGACAAGTTTGCTGAATGCTGCAGAATGTTTTCTCCCAAGCAGGGAGGACCCTGCCAACAGCAGTCCCTCACACAGATGAAACTGTTGGCTGAGGACTGGACTGCATGGATGTCAGACTGAGATCTTTTACCTGGAGCACCTTTACTACCTCCTGCCAAATCACCTGACAGTGATAATTGTCATCCACTGCTCAGACTCTTTTCTGCTGAAGTAAAGTGTCATATTTTTTACACAGAAGGTGAGAAATTAAACTTCTACCTCTACCTCACAAATTTTAAAAGTGTCCAATTTTGCTTGAGGAGATATTTTTTCCTCCTGTTTCACTGCAACTCAAATTGAAACAGATGTCCACAGTCCACACACAGTTGACACAGAAGCAAATATCTCTAAAAATCCATTTATGGATCAGATCAATTCAATCTCTTTCTAGGTGGCTGAAGTATGCCCATAATGATTATAAATGTTTTAATCTTCACATTGAACAGGAAAAATTGAGAATGAAAATAGTCCCAACTCTTCTTGAAGAAATTGAAGTCTGATCTGCACTTCCTTTTTTATTCTTTAATTTTAATATTCCTACAGTGCTTGTGCTTTCCCATGACTTACCAAGAATGTCAACACTGCAAGGATGTGTTGAAATGCAGCCTCTGTATCCCAAATACAAGACAGAAACTAACACAGGTACAGGCAAGAAAAGCTATTTTAGCTGGTTCTGATACTCAGAAGTATTGTCTGTCTAAAAGTCTCAGTGCAGCACATATGTTTAGTTTGATCACACAGCTTCACAGACAAAAACATTTAAGTACATTCAAGTTCCTTGCTGAACTACATAGTGCTGTTGAGGCTGAGATGACTGAGGTCTCAAACACAGTAACATGTTCATCGTACATGGTCCATAACAGTCTGTAATAGATGAACTTTTCCAGGTTTGGGGTTGTGATTTGTCTCCCTTACAATGCAATTTTTTTGGAAAGATGAGTCATTCTCAAGCAAATGAAATGCTTTGCACACCATTTCACTTCTGTCATGCATTATTAAAGGCTGACATATCTTTATCCATACATTTTGTGTAATTCAGCCATTCCTTATGTTCCTTTCCATAAAACACACTTGTGCTATTGTCACATCATAATCTCATAAATTGTGATACTGATGAAAGGGTCAGCATATAACAGGCAATAAGGATAAGCTTCGTTTTCAGCAAGATGCATGATTTTTCTGACCTAATATTACTCCACAAAAGTGTAAATACACAGGCTATTATTTGTGCTCCTTTTACAGTTAACAAAAAACATTCACTTGTGTGCTAAGACTGATTAGTATGAGACTATTAAGACTGACTAGAATATGATTAGTAAGAAGACTCACTTGAATGCCCTCTCATCATTATAGTCATGGTAGGAGAGATGCCTGAAGAAATCTTTTAGATGGCTAAATCCAGATTACATAAATCCTCTCCTACATATGTGCATGAACATCTCAAGACATGTACTCTACACTGGAAGAACTTTGATGTCACATTTGAAAGTTATCAATAAAATTGATAAGTGTTGCCTAACGCTTTCTGATGGCCCATGAATTATTTTAGGTATACTAATCAGTTAACTTATTGGAAAGACTTGAGTTTTAAGCTGGCAGAAATCATGTTCATATTATTCCAACTCCAATTTGCTGGCCTTCCATAGGCAATTTTTCTGCTTAGTTTGACCATGCTTACTGAGCTGTGTTCTCTGAACTTTCTGCTAATGATTTTAACAACTTTTGAAACACTGAATATTTTCTGGGTGTAATAGCCACTATAGTGTGCAAACACTCCAACATGTTTCACTTTGCATTTTTTAATTTGTGCACATAGAATTGCTGCCCATTTCCCAGAATGCACAAACCCCAAATATTCTTGGTGGATATCTGATATCAAGTCTTATTTCAGAATAAGGAGGTTATGTTTCTCAGCTCCCATTCTCAGACTCAGTGATATAATACAGAAGAGAGGGGTGACAAGAAATAACAAAAGGTTCAGCAGTGGCCTGTCAAATGCCAATCACTTCAGCAATTTTGGACCACGCTTCAAAAGAGACTCAGGAGCTAAATGCATCAAGAGCATATTTTTGACTAACATAATGTTGCCTTATTGTTTTGTTGACAGGAAAAGTTTCTGGCATCTCTTTGGCATAAAAAGCTTTACTCTTTATGTCTCTCTGAAGGTTCACTTGCAGCAACTCTTCCTTCTCTGTGGTTCATAGCTAGCCAAGGTAAAACTGGGGACTAGGATTTATTCCCAGAGGAAAGACAGCACACTATTTTATACCTAGGTAAACTTCAAATTAAACAGCATTATAAAGCTCATACCTTTGCAGATGGTTATAGAAATGAGTGGGAAGGGAGCTGGTCGTTATGGTTGTACCAAAAGGATTCACGTGGCTGCAGAGAAGGTGTTAGGGAAATCTCAGGGTGCTCACGGGCTGGGAGGGATGGGGACCAGCAGCCATGAGGGTTTTTCTGAAGGGGAAAAGCAGAACCCCATGTCTGGGGCCCATCCCATCCCCAGACAGGTGCAGGGCAGTGGGGGCAGCCCCAGGCATTGGGCTCTGAGCTGGGACTGGACCAAGCTGGGTTGTGGGTTCCCAGGCAGAGCAGTGATCAAAAGGAGCCCAGAGCTGCCACAGCATGGCTCTGGCAGGGACTGATGTTTCTGGGAGTGAAATGAGCTGCAGCAGGGGCTGGGCAGAAACATCAGGCCTCTTGATATCCTCCAGACTGAGACAGGATGGACCAGCTGAAAACCTGACCTAGTTAGATATTTTGACTGAAAGTTTTAGCATAACTGGTAACAATGTGAAAAGGAACTTTGGAAGCATATCATCCATATATTACAGGTAAAAAACACATGTGTATATCACATGAAAAATATATCCAAATGGTATGGTTGGACTATCCTGAGGATAGGAAAGCTGGAAACAGGGTGAAAAACAAAAGCTGCTATGCTACACAAAGCAGTTTGGAACCTGAGGTGGAAGAAAAAGGCCAGTTTTAATAACAGTCATAAAATGAGTTTGTCATCAGTTTGGATATTACATAAAAATGGAACAGGGAAAAAATTTTTAATTTTCCGCTGACCTAGTCAAGTGTTATATGACTGTACAATGGTTAGCCCACCTGGACCCAAAGCCAGGCCCTACTTGCCTCAAGGCACCTCACTGGAATGACAGAATTAAAGTTTGCCATTTCAGTTGCCACAAGGAAGAAAATGAGATTCATTATGACTTCTTTCTGGTTTATATCCTTAAGGGAAGGTAAGAACTATTTGAACTGAAGGGCAGTGCTAGAAGGCTTCTAAATATGTGGACTAATAAAGGCCTAATGCCTAATAAAATTGTGGGGAAAAAGAAAGATGCTAAAATACTTTAGAATTTAAAAAAGATGGAGAAGTTAACTAACAGCAGTGGCAGAACAAAATGAAACTCTTTTTAAAATTATAAACTCCATCCCAAACACAATGATGTCCAATAACCAGAATTTAAGGTGAGGAAATTCAGAACATACCTTTCTTTAAGAAGCATTTAAAAGTATGAAGTTGGAACTGTTAATTTGTGCAGAAGTGCAGGTAATTGCCAATTGTATGACAAGAGACAACATTAATGTGCATTTTTCAGAAATAAATATATTGCCTTTAAGAAAAGATTGACCGACTGGTAGATAAGTCATTCAGCTGTCGCATCGATGAAACTGTAAGTCAAAAGATGATATATGGCATCTATGGACTGAATGCCAAAAAAAATAGCATTTTCATACCTTGAAGTTTTTGTCCATATTTTTAAAAGAAACATTAGAAGCTTTTCAGAACATTATAAATTTCCTACTCTTTGCCCAGATTTTGGGTGGCCTAATTTAAAAATTAATGTTATAGAAAGCAATACCAGAACACGGTTTTTCTACATGTTGGCTTTCTGAGAAGTTTGAGTTGTTCTCAAATTGCTTTAGCATCAGTGTTAGTAGAAATACGCTTTCAGACAATATTTGAAAAATAAAAAATGAGTAACATTATTGAAGATGTTGTGCCTGACATGAAAAGAGTCACTAGTATACTTAAATTACTGGAACTTTTTAATGTATAAGATGTCCCATAAAGAAGGAATAAGACATGTACCAGTGCAGAAAAAAATAATTTATTTTGTCCAAGTCTGTTTTTCAAAGACAAGGGCAGCTATGCCTGAAATTTCTTTTTTTAGTTGCAATTACAAAAACCATCAACAGTGTTCATTGCATCTCTTTCAGCAAGCTTATGTCAAATGGTTACTCATTTTAGAATGTTTTTCCCTTGTACTTTATTTTGTGGTAATTTAAGATTACCTGCTTAGATACAAGCATGAACAAATAGGTTTGTCACTTTCCTCTCCACCTCAGCTTCTAAAAGATTGTCACAGTATTCAAAATATTTAAAGATATATATACTTGTTTTTTAATGGAAAAAAAGGGACAAAATCAAAGTGTTGACCCCGTGTAGACTCCCACAACTCTTATTCTTACATATCCTACCATTTTGTTGCAAATGGTCCAAGAACTTACCATAGACTGAAAACAACTCACTTGATTTTAATTTAAATTTTCAGCTGAAGAGCTTGATAACAGCATTGACCAAAGTAACCGAGAAAAATGTTTCCTCACCTGTAGGCTCCAATATAATTTTGACACATCTTTGTCCAATACCCTGAACTCTGTCATATGACCAGCAACAGTGTGGCCAGCAGGACCAGGGACTGTCCCCCTGTACTTGGCACTGGTGAGGCTGCACCTCCAGTCATGTTCAGTTTTGGGCCCCTTGCTACAAGAAAGACATTGAGGTGCTGGAGCATGTCCAGAGAAGAGCAGTGAAGATGGGCAACACAAGTCTGGTGAGGAGCTGCTGGTGGAGCTGGGGTTCTTCAGCCTGGAGCCTCAGGAGGGGCCTTATTGCTCTCTACAACTACCTGGGGGGAATCTGTAGCCAGGCAGGGATCATCTCTTTTAGGCAACAGGTGACAAGAAGGCAGGAAATAGACTCAAATTGCACCAGGAAAGGCTTAGACTGGATGTAAGGAAAAATCTTTTCACTGAAGGGGTTGTCAAGCACTGCCACAGTCTTCCCAGGGAAGTGTCTGAGCCCCCATCCCTGGAGGTATTTAAAAGTTGTGTAGGCATTGAGGGACAAGGTTTAGTGGTGGACGTGGAGGTGTAAGGTTAGTGGTTGGACTATATGACCTTTAAGGATTTTTCCAACCTAAATGATTGTGTGATTCTCTGATTCAATATTTGAATATTATCAATGAAATTTCCTCTTCCAGGAAACATTTAAGCAATCTTAACTTATTCTTTGTTTCACAGTTGTTACATTGAATTACTGAGGCACATATTTTTACTTGGTGTGGTCTGTGGTCCTGCACAGCATCCTCTGCATGTAATTTTATTACTGAACTTAAAATAAAAAGCTGAAATCATTTAACATTGGTCATTATTGTACTAAGAATTTCAAATTATTATTATTGTTTTAAAGTAATACTTTTACATAAAAATAGAATCACTTTAGGATCTTAATATCAACTGGAAAAATAATTAATATTTCAGTTTTCAATAGATACTTATTTCCATCATTTTGATTTGCATTCATTTTAGGAATATTATAATTCTAGTACAGTAAAAAATTTTTCACTCATATAAAGAGATATGACTTTTCACACTCAAATCTTAAAAAAATGAAAAACATCTAAAAGGCAGTCTTAAAACTCATGCCTTTATCTGTTATCTCATCTGTTATCTTGACAAGCACAAAAATGGATGGTATGATCTGAGCAGGGTCAGGGTTTGATCTGACCAGCACAGGCTGTAGTTCTACTTTTCTGTCTTTCTGCAACTTCTCCAAGACTAAATGATCTTTTATTTTGTTAAAAATAGCCCCATCCCTCTAATTTTAGATGTCTGACAATTTCTACTTGTTCTGCCTTGTGCTATTGTGGTATTGTTGGTCCCTCTTACTGGTTTGAATTTTAGGAGCTGTTTCAGTACATTCAAATTGTTCAAGAATAGGTTACATACAACAATGTAAAATACTTCAGTTTTGTATTTAACATAAGATGTAAACCTCAGATTTTCTTTTGTCACAATCCTATTTATCAATACCTGTCTGTCTTTCTATTTATCTATTCTTCTGTGATTCTGCTGCCCATAAAACATCTTAACTAATACACTGTCTTCTATACCTGCTCCAGTAATTTGCATTAAGATTCACTTCTTTGGTTTTGTCTAAAAGAAACTATTGAAAAGTAACAAAACAACCTGCCATTCTAAAGGTTTAGTCTTTCATGCATAAAATAACTATGTCTTTTGATCATCAGCAGCTCTTTCTGACTATTTTTTTTCTTATATTAGAGCAGAGAATAAACAATGTTCTCAGCAGAAGATCTATGATAAAATTTAAGCAGAGTAATAGCAAGGTTATGAGTTTTGAAGTCTCGGATGCATTCCTGACCAAGGTCCTAAGCTAAAATTTTCTGGAAATTTGACATTCCTCTTGTTATTTACAGTTTGGAATGGATTTTCTTTTTTTTACTTTCACCAGGCTTATTTTAACCCAAGCAGTTCTGAAATAATGATAAAATATACAATTGCAGCTTCCTTCTACTTAAGCTGATGAGTTTTAACAAGCAATTTGGGATAAGGTTTCTTTTTTGTTTTTTCATAAATAATGGCTCATCAATTGGCCAAACACTGCTATTTAATTCATTAAAATTCACAGCAATGTCACACTTGATTAAGTAAATCTTTATAAGTGCAACAGCGTAATGAAAATATCTCAAAGTCATTAATTACCTGTTTATTCTAGAAAGGGAATATTAATAATTTGCTCTAATGAAAAAAGAATGAAAATATATTTTCCCCAAGAATAACTGAGCCACCATCACTTCCCAGGACGATGCCAATAAAATATTTTGATGTAGTAAATGGCTGAACGAGGTGCACTCATTGTTCCTAGGCTGTCCCCAGGATATCTCCTTGGCAGCTTTAAAGGTGACTTTGCTATGTACTACCTTCATGAAGAGCTTGCAGACCCCCACACTCCCCTCCACTTGTAGAACTAAAGTTTTGTTTAAATTTCTCTCATGGGCTCATAGCAAACTGCAGAGCAGTTTGGGAATGAGCAGTACCAGACTTCTTGTGGTAATACTAGGGGAAAGGAAAAGTTGCAGAGATTTTCATGCAGGAGAAGAATTTAACTTCTTTCTGTTAGAAAGAATCTAACATTCTTTCACAGACATGTGGCTCTTCATCTTCTTATCAACCTTGAGTTACACAGGCTGAATTTATTAGTGCATAAGATTCCTCTATGCATATCTTTAAAATGACCCTCATTTTACTTCAAGACATTCAATTGTTCCTTGTTTTCCTTATTAGTATGCCCCAGTGAACACTAGCATCCATCACTAGAAATGTCAGACATAACCGAGAATTTCTTCAAAAGCCATTTTTTATTACACACATACAAGAAGAAAAGAAAAAAAAAGAATTTGATATTTTATATAGCTTCAGTTTTCTTCATTGTGGCATTGATTTATGGTACAGTTGTCCTTGATTCCTTTGTTTGAGTTTTAAATGAATAGCTGCTATGTAAAGAGTGAACAATATTATGTACATGTAGATAGCTACAGATCTTCCCACGTGCTGCTTAAAAGAGAATTATAAAACAATGACAAAATGCACTGTCCTTTCACACTGAAAACTCACTGTATAATCAAAACTGGCTTACTTCATGTATGCAGTGTGCATTTTGTTAATTAGCTTCCTTCTGGCACCTCTGAAGCAAAAATCAATTTTTCACAGGATCATTTTTCCCTCCTTGTAATAAGTAACACTTAATATTTGCTGGTACTGTGATAAAATGTATTTCGTGGTATTTTTATGGAGTACTAAATTAAATGTTTCAATTAGAGCTTCAGTGAGCTGTTCAGCAAAGATTTAGATGAGCTTCTGTAGGCCAACCTTAAAAAAAAATCCCCAGGCCTATATTTTCATGCACTCTATAAAGATGTGTCAGACTTGCAATTAAAATAATTCATTTTTCTAAATGAGCTGAGAGAGATCACATCTCTTCTCTCAATTACTCCTATTTCTACTACTTTTTCTTCTATGTTATTGTACCCGTGTGACTCTGGAGCAAAAAATAATGTGAGAGTTTGGAGAGTAAGATTGGAAGTTAGGATGTGTGAGCTCCAACTTTGGAATATGAAACAGAAAAGATAATTTTGATTGTTCTGTTGAGTTTTCCCAATGGGCAAAAGCCTTCAACATCCATCAGCTGAACAGCTCTTTAGACTTTCTCTATTAGCGTCCTCAGGGTCCTGCCATAAGATACTTATCCTAAGACTATTGTTTCTTGCCCTGTCTCTTTTCTTTGGTGTTTAGGCTTGTCATTGCCCCCTTGAAACTGTTTTTATCTGCTGTCATTAGGAATCTTCCACGTCTGTCAAATTAGAGCTTTGAACACTGCAAGTCTCATGAGAGAGTTTCTTAATCTTTGCTTTGCAGTGTAGACTGGGAATATTTCTCACATCTTTTTTAGTTTCTTTAGTCTCTAGGTTTTTTTCTTCTTGGTGGCTAAGGATTGTGATAAAACAGATGGTTCCTGAGCAAGTCCTAATCAATTTGAGAGGAACTCAGCCACATCATTTTTTTATTACACAAGGTATGCAACATATTCATAATAAAACTGTAAGTAGCTCAAAACATTTTCACTTCTCCCAATCATGTCTTTCATGATTCAAATCTCATAAGTCTTCAGAAACACAAAGCAGAATCTTTTTTTAATCAACTTTTTGTTTATAAATTTATTCCCAAATGAGAAACATTAGCAATGCAAGAAGGAAAAAAAATAAAGGCAGAATTTTTGTATAAAATATGATGTAATTTTATTGGTTTTATATTAGTACCTGGGCAGAACAGATCCCTTTAGTGTAAGATAAATTTCTGAGTTGACTCAGTGCCACAGTTTCAGATCTTTTATTGTTTTTAGCAGCAGTAGTAAACTTTTATAATGCTTATGTCTTGGGAGATATATGAGCATCAAATTCATCAATCATTGGTAGTAAATGCATATAAAGGATGCAAATATTTATCATTTATCAATAGTTTTGTGGAGTATTTTTTGTGAGATCGGATTTGGGTGCGGTTTTTTTAACCTGTTTTACATTAATAGCACTTTAGACAAGCACTCAGACACACACAGCTAATGGATTCTACAGGACCCTGACATATATTTATGCTGACATACATATGTGCTTTATTGCTGTCTTAAAAAGTCAGAATGAAAGAACAAAACAAAGAAATCAAAAGAGAGAAAAAGAAAAATTACTGTACATTTCCTCTCCCCTTAAAAGGGCACTTTCTAAAGCTAGCATGAAAAAATTAAAGGCATACACAACTTGGATAATCACGAGGCCAATAAAAATTCAGCAACTTTCAGAAGATACTCAAGAGACATTGTAGAAGAAGAAATTTTTATGAATGTAATGATATTGAACTAAATAGCAGCTTTCATAATGATCCGAGAAAGATTCCTATCTAACCGATTATAAAGGAAAACAGTCCTAAGGACAAAGTCTCCTAATAAACACAAAACATAAGCCAAAGACAAACAAAACCCCCAGAATAAACACCAATGTAGTCTTTAGACAAATAACACCCTACCATGTAATATTTTCTGACACTGACTAATGTTTTCTTTTTGCATGGGTAGCTCATAGACACTCTCTAAGAAATTATTCTGTTTAGAGAGACTCAAGCAGCAAATAAACTTCAGTTGAGTGCACTTAGCGTTCAAGAACTGCACTAGAAATAAAAACAAACATTATTTAAATATCTAATCAGATAGATATCTCGTATATGTGTGCTGCACTGTTAAATTGGCTACATCATACATATAATATATATCCTGTTTATCTTGTATGCAAATGTTAATGTGTTATTTTAGTGCATTCATTTAATCTACACAGTAGAAAATATGCAGAAGAAACAATTTTCCACTTTGATGAAATATTGGGTTCAATTCAATTTTTTTGTGGTCTAGGCAATTACACCAATCCTGAGAATGTCTCAGTCATTCTCTCTCTCAACCTTAGCATTTAATTTACAAAAACAATTACGTTTATATTATTTCAGCATCTATGCTGATAGAAGAGCTGTTGTATTTTCCAATAAATCACTATTTTCATCCGATAGTTTCTAAATAAAATTCTGCTAGCAATACGGCTGAAATCAAATTAATTATAAATGTAACTTTAAGGGTGTCACAAGGTTAGAAACACCAGTAAACTATGTGTCACAGCAAACATCACATTAAACATGGTTTCAGCATTTAATTCTGAAGATTTATATTTCACTTATCTCTTCCATTTCAATGTCTGCATATATCTCCCAAGACATAAGCATTATAAAAACTGTCTATTGCTGCTAAAAACAATAGAGGATTTTGCTTTGCTAATAGCACAATTGGTTTCCCAAACAGGAAATTAGAAACAGCACCCTTAGGAGTGTTTTTGAACCACAGTGAAATGAAATAAAACTCTCTTCATTGCTATTGACAGAACCTAATAAAATGTTTCACACTAAATTGCCTTTCATGCATCTGTACATAAAATTAATTATGCAAATAGTATAATATCTTATCTCTACGGATAATTACAACAGTAATCATACTCATGCTAGGGTTTTTTTCTTTTCACAGGTGAGTCTATTCCTAAAGTGGTGTGAAATAAAACTCAGTGATTTTACCTACGCTGCAGGTGCCCTGTCTCACAGAGGGGCTGAAGCCAGGAGACCCCACTGAAGCCCATCCAGTTTAGTGCTCTGCAATGGACAGGCTCAGCTGCAGCAGAACACTCAGGGTGATGTTCAGCCAGCTTTTCAGTATGCCCAGGGATGGACACCACTGAGCAACCTGTGCCAGTATTCAATTACCCACACAATGGAAAAAGATTTTCCTGATGCTCAGACAGAACCTCCTGTGTTTGAGTTTGTGCCCATTGCTTTTCGTTCTCTCACTGTGCACAAATTTCATGATGGCTTCATCATCTTTGCACCCTCTCTTCAGGCCTTTATCCACATTGATCAGATTCTCTCTGAGCCTTTTCTTCTCCAGGCTGACCAGTCCCACCTCTCTCAGTCTTTCCTCTTGAGAAAGATGCTTCAGTCCCTTCAACATTTTTGTGTACCTTTGTTGGACTCTCCAACATGTCCATGTCTCTTTTGAACTGAGGAATACAGAAGTGGGCACTGCACTTCCAGTGTGGCTTCACCAGTGCTGAGCTAAAGGACAACACTGAGGACCTCAGCCTTTTACATGACCTCTGTCACTAGGACCCATGCCCACTCACAGAAAGCCTCTCTTTTCCTGAGCCTTCCTTTTCCTTTCAGCATAGCTGGATCATGTTTGTGACAACTCCTCCCAAGATTCAGCTCCAGGTGAGCTTTGCCTTTACTAACTCCATTCCTGCATGCTCAGACAATGTCTATCTTCCAACTGCTCTGATCCTACTGCCACCTTTGTATGACTCCTTTTTTTTGTTTCAGTTTAGTCAGGAACTCCTTATTCAAACCTGCAGACTCTCCATACCTATGCTAGACCTCCTTGATTGTTCTCGAGCTTAGATGGTCTGTTCCTGTCCCTCAGCACCAAAGCATTTCCCAAGCATGTGACAGCAGGGCTTGTGTAGGTGCTGCTGCAAACACATGATCTCACAAGAACACAACTCTCAACACTGTGCTGAGAGATCAGGTCATCCAGGAAGAAACTGTCTGCCTGTTTTTACCTCAAAGACCATCTCACATCTCTTCTTCCAGAGTTCTCCAACTCAAACACAAATGGTTTCAATATGCTGCCATTCCAGACACTGTTTGCACATTTTCCTGTGTCTCATGCACTCATTGTAAATGACAGCAAAGAGGAAATAGGAACAAGCAAGATATGTATCTCATGAAATGCATGTGTCACAATCAAAGTTGTGCCTTCTGCATTCCCCCACCTGCTGTCTTTGTTTATTGCCATCCCTTACTGTGTTATGTGCAATTTAGATTGCATGCTCCTTGAGGTAAGAGCTGTCAGATTTTATTTGTCTGTACAATGGCATACACACCTATGGCACTATAGAAATAATTAATAATAACAATTTATGACAGAGTACATTGTTAGTAATCATCAGATACTGTGTTCACTCTGGTAAGACGCAAAAGGCTTTTCTCATGGAAGTGGAATAACATGCCCTGTTTCTCGATAGTTGACTTAATATATTATCTGAATAAGCATGAAGGATTCCTGAAGAAAGGCTCATTCTTCCAAAGCTGATCTGTATCTCCATCCTTTATACTTAAAAGATATTGAGATTCTCTTCAAAATGTGCTTTTTGCTCTATGTCCTGAGACTGACAAACCAATTCTGGTAATGCAAAGATTCTACTGTTAACATTGGATTTTCCACACAAAATTCTTCACATAACAACACAAGAAAAATGCAGCAATTATTTGATATATGCAGACATAACCCAAAACACAGGAGTCTCTTCTCTTCTCTAGATTAAATTAATTTGCTACAAAGATTAACTAAGCATCTGCTGTACTTCAGCAAAAGAAAAAAGTCACCTTGGATGAATTTATGGTTTATTATCTTTTTCCAATATGAACAGAAGCTACTGAGTTACTCTTGCAGGTAGGAAACTTTTACATCTGCACCTCAAAATTTTGGTTTACCTGAAGTCAGTACTCTGGAAAACAATTATATTAGTCAATGTATCTGAATCTCCTTTTGGAGTCTATCATTATATTTGCCCATTAGTCTAAAAAAAGAACTGTATTTAGAATTTTTAATTAAAAATATATGAAAGAAACTACCATGCCAAGGAAGACCTGGTTTACCAATTCTTAGGGAGGAGTTTGTGGAATAGAAATTTCCACAACACAACCAAAGCTGAGATGTTTCTTTCAGAAACACTTTGCAACTACATAAACAGGAAAACCTCTGAACTAAAGAACTCCAAAATTTTCTGGGTGTGCAATAAGCTGTGTAGAAGGAGACTGCATTTTCCCAGGGAACCTGATAAAAAAATCAAATTGCTAAGAATGACCTGCAAATACATCTGGAGTTTATTTCCTGTGGATCTACATATTGTGCTTTCAGGCTAAAATAAAGAAGTAATTTCAGAATCACTACACCTGCTATCCTGTATGTGTACATCTTACAATTATTTTTCATCCATCCAGAATTAAAAATATAAAGTGTATCACAGGTTTATGACACTGCAGAGAACACTCTATGACAAAACATGTGAAGTATAAACTGTAAACATTTTTAGAAAAATGGGTTCTGTGCGTTATTTGTGGTTTTATTATTTGTTTTTATACATTTCCTTTATGTGGAATTCTATAGTTCAGTTTGTACTGACATTTTTTAAGCTGCAGATACACAGTTTACTTACAGTTTACTCTTCATAGCACAGGGTGTTGTTTCTTTGCTTAGACCTCTCAGGACAGCGTCTTCACATATTTCAGCACTCTTTGTAATCTTTTGTAACATTCATAGAAATGAATAATGCTGACCTTTATCAAGTACTTTGACTTCTGCCAAGGCATGAAGGTTGCTCTCTACAGAAGTCCCATGTACTGATTGTACTCCACTAACAGAGACTTATTTTAGCTGCTTCACATGGGCTGAATTTCACATCAAATTAATTTTATTAACTCATTACACTAATTTTATCTTGTTCAAATGATATTTAATGTCTCTCAGTTCTGTGGCATAGATTGTAAGAAGTTTAGTCACTCAAACTGCTCTGTGTCTTGGGTTTGGTTTGGCATGGACAGATTTGCATTTCAACCACCTAGCAATTCCATGCTAACTGCTAAACAACATATGTAATATAATACATGTCAATCTTTGAGAAAAACCCCATCAAAAATATGAAAGGAAACAGTCTCATTTTTTCCTTATTTTTCCTTATTATTATTGATCACTATGCATGGCCCATAGCTTGAAGTGAGGAAGGGAAGTGACAGGAGAGCTTTGTACAAGCTGCAGTCTTGAGGGCCAACCTTAGGAGAAGCAACTGTCCTGTTATGAGGGGTAAAGAACTCCCCTTCCTCTACCCTTCCTTTCCCTCTCCTCTCTGCTCCACTCTGTTCACACATCCTGTGAGGAGCCACTCCTGAGAGGGAGTCACAACTCCTCCTCCTCTCCCTGTGTGGCCTTTCAGGAACCACAATTTCTTGCCACTGTAATTTTTCAAGTCATGATTTACAGTCTCAATTATCAAAATTTGGTATGGTATTTTCAAATTGAAAGTTGTATTAAAAGTAATTTAAAAAGTGGTTTGTCTTTCTAACTAAATGCAGCAATGTGTGTCATCTTTACAATGGGGGTTGTATTATTTATTGGGGACACAAGCTGGTGTTTTCTTGATGTTTTACAAAGGAAAAACAGCTCAGAAGTGATGGGTAATATGCAGGTACCTCTAAGACCTGACCACAAATTGCATGAATACTGAAGACAGACAAACATGCAAGCACTGTAAAAATGTCTGCTTATAAATTGAAATTTATTTATGACTCAGTTCCAAAACAATGGGAAAACAAAATGTCTTCAGAACAAAAATCTGAACCAAAAATAACATATGCAATATAAATATCAGATTTGACCCATGCTAGCAAGATCTTTTTGCTGAAGGAGATAGAAACTTAAAAACATCTATGACATTTACATCTCTTTCCTAGCTGTAATCTTTGCTGCTCTTCGGAGAGAGCCACCTCAGGGGGAAAACCAGAACGGTGTTCAATCATACACACAAACACTCATAAGCAAGAGAGGATGGGAAATGGATACTTTACTCAAACTGGAGTAAAGTCAGATCACTAGAGAAGGACTGCCCGTGTTTCTGACATTCAGTGTGGTAGGAACATTGTCTGCCACTGAAACTGGCTAGCTTGAATCCACCCATACCTTACAAACACCTTTTTCTCCACCACAGAAACAATGTGGTCTCCTCCTTTTAATAACTCTCCAAATGTGCTCAGGAACTGTACGGGAAAATGCAAGCTGGCCTGGGCCCAAGTGTGTTCCTGGAATAATTCTAAAATTTAATAGCAGAGATAATTGTGATCCAGTGTCCATGGCTGTTTCCTGACACTACTTTCTGTGTGGGTACAAACACAGCCAAAATGTCTGGTTTATATTTCTCAGGGCTTCTGTGCATATCAGCATAAGGCCTTTTGGATTCGACAGTGCACATGGATTAAATAACTGGACACTGACCTTGCAAAAAAAAAATTATATAAATTTCCAAGGATATTGTAATAAACAAATAGGCTGCTGAATAGAGAACATAAGTCTAATAGTAATAGGTCTATTTCTTTCTTATGTTCTCCCCATCGTATTTAGAAATAGTCCTCAGACCTGGCAGCCTGTGTGTCAGAAGCTGAAAAGCACTGCTTCAAAATAATCTGACTTTCATATGCAGACTGACATAAAGGAAATTATGTGTTCCCTTTACAGCAGGTAATTAACTGGAAAACTATTGTACATGTTCAGTCTTAAAGTTTGGTCACTTGCCCTAGGATTTGATTCAAAATCATAATTTGGTGCTGCTTTGCACATGTTGTGTCATACTTAGAAAATAGCTGGTGGTCAAAACAAACAAGATGAGACATGCAAAATGAATATAGGTGCTTGGCAGCAAGGGTTTCTCATTTAAAAACTTAGGAAGACATGATTTTCTTACTGTAACCATAGCTATTAACTTTTTCTAAATAGGATATTTACATGCAGTGGTAGAATTTATTTAATTTTTTCTAAACCATGTTTCAGATCTTTAGCAGAAGGTGAGTTTTATATTTTTCAAACTCTGGTCTTAAAATGGACTGTTCCAGAGCTGTCTGTCAGAAAGGCAGAATTAAGCAAGGAGAGCTTAATCCAAATTTTTGTGAGGGCAGAAATAGAAGATCCACATAGAGCTACAGGCAGGGATTTCTTTGGCATTTGTGTAGTTAGACCAAAATCAGTATTTTTTAATTACGTATTTCTCACTATGAAGCCTGAACTTAATAGTTTTGTTCCCTGACCCTGTTAAGGAGTTAAAGATTCACAAAGGACCTTATTTTCAAAATTCAGTACTCTGATGCAGTGTAATTAATAATGCTAAATTAAACACATTGCTGCCACTTTACACCCTCAGCAGAATATCTGTGGAAATGGGAAACATTTACACAAACCAATAAGAGATACACAGTGGAAAGTCTGGCCTCAGAGAGTGCACAGCCATTCTCTAAATCAGACTAAGCAAGGACCTGACCTTATGACTCCTCTTCAAGAAGAGGTACTAATCGAGTTACATGGGATAAAAATCTGCTCTTTTAGGTTTAACAGTGATCTTAGATGGAGCAGATTTTACCTCCATGATTATTACTCAGGTACAATCTTGCCTCCCTAAAGAGGCCAGTACACAAGTAACATTCCTCTAAAAAGCATTTTCTGTTGGTGAGCTAAACTCACTTCTAAGGATCTCCTCTCCAGTCATCCAGCTCTTTCCAGGTATTGGCCAGGAGCCCAGACTCTAATGGGAGATGGCAAACTCTTCATGATAGGTGAGTATGAAAATTAGTGAGTGGGTTTGGAACTTAGAGATGGTGTGCACTAAAACTCTTGTTATTCCTATTCTATAGCCATTTCTGAAATTTCAGCAATGTATAAGTGCTCATTTTCATGAAAACCATAGTGCTCCTTAGTTCAAGCAAGACTGAAGGCTCCAACAAACAGCAGATTGAAGTGCTTGGCTTTGATGGACTTGCACATTTTTTCTTCAGGCAGACCAGTAGGGATGACAGAATGAAATGGCTGTCATCACTCTGGGTGTTATTTGAACAAAATGCCATATTATATTCAGCTTTTCTGCCTATCACAGCTCCTCCTATCAAAAGAAAGAGCTGCTGATGTGTGGTACTGCCAGGGTCAGAAATATCTTGAAGGAAATATCTTCTTATCTCTGCCACATACACCAAGTACTTTTTTGCATCTGTGTACAGAAACATAGCACTCATAGCACTTATTTACACATTTTCTTATTCTTAATAAGCCTCAGCATCTGTTTGTGGTATCCCAAGGTTTGGTTCCTGCACTACAGGCAGAGGGCCCCTGCATGGCAGGACCAGCAGTGCTGCTGTCCTACCAAGCACACTCAGTGTCAGTGTCCAGAGGACTGCAGCACAGCACACAAAACTGGGCAAGCCAGGGATTCCATGGTTCAGTCCAATGGTTTATTGAGCACTGAGTTCATTAAGTTTAGTAAGTTTACTGTGGGATGCAGAGTTATAAAACCCCTGAGCTTATGGAACTGAGCATAACACATCACTGTTTTCTGCTTCATGTTGTTAAGCTCTCCAAAAGAAATTGAAACTTAGACACAGAGAAAGATCTTTTCTGTAGGGTAACCCCACCTGGGTTATTACCCCTCAGAGTTGATTACCTCTGTCACTTCAGCCACAGGACTCTACTGAACCTTTCATAATGGACATTTTATGGAGAAAATAGTGTTAAGGTCCCGGGTGCCTTTTCTACATATTGACTACTCTATGGCATTTTAGGGTGTTTGGCCTCAGCTGTGGCAATGTCACATGCCTGAGAGAAGCATTTCATACAAACCAGTTGTAACAAAACCCTGTAAAAATTACCTACGTGGCTGTTTGAGTTCACAGATCCACAGTGTCATTACCTTTGCTGCAGCCGTCACAGATGAGTGTGGTGTCACATTTTGCACTGCAGCAGCAGGATTCTCTGATCAAGAAAATCCATATAAAAGGCATTTGCTGACTTCGATTTTTTCCTTTTAACATCTATAGCAAGATTCATCTTTATTTTTTGGTATTACACAAGCTCTCAGTTACACAGGTATAGATCTAAAGGGTCAAGTTGTGAGAGATACTGAAATGTCTTTACAAACACATCCACTCTGTGCAATAATTTATATTACATCTACATTCACTGACCAAAGAGCTACAGGAAGTAAACCTGTACTGATTCCACGAATCCCTCATTAATGGATCCAAAAGTAGTGGTTACTGCTTTCACAGCCCAAGCAGAAGTGGATCTGACATCTCTCCACCCATCATGCTCATAGTTTGGGGCAATCTTCTTACTTTAGTAGCTGAAATCAAGCCCTCAAACATTGTGCTGAAACTTATTATGGAGGTTTAACAATGCAGCCACTAGCTCCAGAGTGGATTGGAGGGAGATAATTGGAAGGGTAAGAGAGCCATAGGCTGAGAGAAAACCAAGGGAAAGGGAAACAAGGAATTCATTCATCATTTCCTATGGGCAGGAAAGTTTCAGCCATTCCCAGGGAAGCAGGGCCCTATCACACGTAATGGTTACTTTGAGAGACAAACTTCATCACTCCAAATGTCCCCTCCCTTTCCTTCCAGGATTATATGCCAAGAGCATCACCATATAGTCTGGGATATCCATGGGTTGGTTGGGGTTAACTCTCTCAGCTATGTCCTCTCCCAGCTCCTTGTGCACCCCCAGCCTCCCTGCTGGTGAAGTGGTACAAAAGCAGAAGAGGCCCTCATGCTGTGTCAGCGCTGCTCAGCAGTAACAAAAATATCCCTCTGTTATCAACACTGTTTTCATCACAAACCAAAAATGCAGCCCCATGCTGTGAAGAAATCAAAATGTGTCACAGCAAAAACCAGTATGCTGATAAACACTTCCAGCTTCAAAATCTTTTTTCATTAATTAATGTATGTTTGTGTCTCAAGAAAGGTAAACCACTGGTAAACTAAAACAGGTGAGTGAAGAAACACATGTGAAGCAATTTCCAGCCACGGGAGAGGAGTGGGTGGTCAATGGCACACAGTCCAGCAATAATCTGCAGATATGGAAGGGGGGTTTTATTCCTGTAATTTCTGGGATGTTAAAAAGCAGGAATAATCCCCCATTTTCAACTAGATGAGTCAGACCCTAAATTTCTTTTAAAGTATTGTTAGCCCTTCTAAAAATGTTATTAACCAAAACCTCTAATAAATAAACCAAATTGTATAAATGCCTACTTGAAAAATTTATATATTCTATATGGGTTCTTTTCTCCCTGAATAATAGGTGGCTTTTTTTCAAGGAAAGCAATTGCCCAAACTATCTTGTGAAATTGGGTCTCTTTATACAGAAGTTCAGAAGACTTCAGCAGGATTTAGTGAGGATAGTACAGACTTTTACCCATGCAACACAAAATAAATTGTCACTTACATCTAAATCTAAATATATATTTTTGAGGGCTTAATGTAGACATCCTTTCCTATTATGTCTCCCATAAAGCCAATAGGAATTAAAAGGAATTTCAGTTACAAAAATGAATTCCCAGTTTGTAAAAATATTTAAAATTTTGGGTGTTTTTCTATTTAATCTCTACTCTGAGAAAATAATGTCATCTTAAGATAGGAAGAAAACAGCCCAGGATCAATTTCAGGATCTGACCCTACAGTCTAGATCCAAAAAATGCTTTGACACCTGTATCCCACTGACTCAGGTTCGACCTATAAGTGACAATATCCTCAAACATACTTTATGTCTTTCTATATAAAAAAAAAAAATGCCATCATGCAGGTATTCCCAAGAGGTTTAAAGTTTGTTGACATTTTGTAGAACTGAGAGGAGCAGGCAGTTCTTTTTTGGGTCACATGTGGTATGGCTCTATTAATTTCAGTGGAATTTCAATGACTTTTAATCTTCCCTGGATTTTCCATTTAAAAACAAGAAATATTAGAAAAATTTGGATTCTATTAATAAGAGAGCAATGGAATTAATTGATTGAAAATAATACAGTTTGTTGATTTATAGGGATAAACTGTAGTATTTTAATCTTTTCTTTTGCTCTCCAACTTGTATGAATAGAAGAAATTAAATGGCACAAGCTGATATTTATTATATGTAGTAGTATTCTGAAACTGATGACTTTTAAAGCAAACTGTAGTGCACCAAAATTAGTTAAATAGTTAATGAATTATGAAACAAAAAGATGGTTGCCACTGAGAAACATCTTGAGCTTAGGCAGTCTACTGACAAACATTCCAGGAGTGGTTTGTACAGGTGGTGGCTCTCACACAGTGAGCCCAATGCTCCTGAGGCTGTTATCTGCAGAACCCTTTTCCCCTTGAGCTTCCATCACCTCTCATGAGAGGAAAACCTGTCACAATGTCCCAGCCCTGCAATTCCTTGTCTGGTCACCTTGTCCCTGCTGTGCTACCCTCACCTCGGCTGTGCTCTGGTGGGAATGGCAGACTAAGAGTTGTGACCTGCCACTGTCATTAAAGCTTAGAACCTGACCCCTTCTCATAGTTTACCAAGGGAAATTTCTACCTCCACAATGGTTTCTGCACATCTCTGAGGCAGAGGGGCATCTTGAGCTGGGTAAATATTGTCTCCCTTTGAAGCAGCTGGTAGTCTGGACAGAACCAATACTTAGCCTGGCAGCTTAGGAAATCACTTGCTGTCTGGGAAAGGGTGGCAGGGGAAAAGGTCTGAGAAGCAGATACACTCTTAAATCAATCATAAGGACATATTTACTTATGCAGCTGGCAAGTGTCCAAATCCAGCAGGGCTCTGAATGAGTTATGCTCTCCAAAGCTTTTGCACAGACCTACAGATTAGTCATGCTCTAAATGAATTACCCATTCAGCACTACAAGCTCTACCTGGCTACTTTCTAGTTAGAAAATGTGGGTGTGGTAGCAGGAATGGACAGAGTCAGAGACTGAGTTGTTAAGTCTGTGGCAAGGAAGCATTTGGCACAATCTCAGGGCTAGCAGGGCTGTGATAGTTGCCTGTGACCTGTTTCTGTTCCCTGTGACCTGTTCTGCACTGTCCAGCAAGCACAGAGCCACACTCAAAAGGCTGCTGTCCCTTGGAATGGTGATCACAGGTTCAGCAGGCCTGCCTTAACACTCCTCTACCTTAGTGTCCTTGCATCTTCACAAGTGGTAATTTGTCATGCCATGAACTAGCTTTGGCATGGTTCCTCTCAACAGTTCTTTCATATACCTGGGCAGAAACACTTTGCACTTGCACTTGAGGAAATTGAGTGATTTGGTGCTCATTGACGTATGTGTGTTTACCTTCCTATCCACTTCGAGTGGGCTTGCAAAATACATCTGTCTCAAAACTTATAATACAATCCACCCTCTGATATCACAACATTTACTATTCATGGCTTGGATCATAGAGTCTAGTCAGCCTCAGATTGGAAAAAAGCCTTGGGAGAAAAATATCAGACACAGTTTCTGTAGTGGAAGAGAAAGCTGAAAGAAAAGTTGTTGGTGGTAAAAATACAGAGAAATACCCTGGGAAGGGGGGAAGTCTCGAGCTCCTGAAAAGTTAAAAATTTGTTTTGAGAAGGAGGGAGAGAAAGATATTTGAGAAGGAAATACAGAATGCAAGAGCCAATTATGGGATACTCACTAAGGCAGAAAAAAAGGGAGGATTATGGCTGAAAGGAACACTTTTAGGGATGAATTTGTATGGAAAGTAGGATTAGAACAAGGTTCCACAATAACATGAATTAAAAAAAAATCAGGTAAAATAGCATCTTGAGTGGCACACCATTGTGGGACTGATATAATGCATAAAATGAAGGATTGTTTTAGCTGTGGTGTAAGAGAGACAGAGACCTGCAGTTAGAAGATTACTTGGCTGCATCCACCCCACTGCTAAAGAGCAGTCTATAGATGAGGTAAGTGCACCTTCACCTCCATCCCCACAGCTGCTTCACAGACTTTCTTCCACAGCCTCTGAGACTGTGATGTGGTGAGGTCTGGGGTGCTGGAGAATGTGGCACACGGGATACCAATCCCACTGGGATATTGCCCATCAGGGCATCTGCCTGAGGTGTCTGCACAGCCGTGGAATCAAATGTCAGAGGAGGTCTCAGGGGACAGCAGAAGCAAATTCACCATGGCTCCAGGGTCAGGATGTTTGAATGCTAGCTTTAACTAACCAGCAGTTTCCTCTACACTTCTTCTGAGCATTGATTAAAATACTAATGAGGGTAGCATGAACTGTGAGAAAACAGACTGTGTGAAAAGCAAATGTGACTTGAGAAGAGTGCATCAAAGCAAAAAGCTGCGCTGATAACCAATCACTCAGACACCAATGTGTCTCCACAGTGTGAGCAGAATAGAAAATTATAGATGTAAAGTTAATTCTGGCTTCATGTCATATCACAAACACGCCTGTTGTCAGTAGTCATAAGTAGTGATAAGGAGATGGTTCTAGCATTTTAATGTCTCACTCTTGTATTTACCCGAACAGTGAAGTTTTATGTCAATTACTAATCACTTCTTAGCCAGAAGCAGCAGAGTCCTTATTCCCTGAAGTCTGTTCTTGGTTAATTGCACTCATGAGTACGGTAAATTTAGAGTTATTATTCTTCAACAAATCCTTCCAACTCCCCGGCCGGGAAGCTGGTATGACAGCCAGGCATTATTACCTCATACAGTTCTAATATTTTAATGGTGGTTTTTTAACTATTGGTAACTGGCATCTGTTCTGTCAAAAGGTGGGATAGATAAATATACATATGTATAAATAAATGTAAAATAGTCCTTGACAAAAGCAGAATGAAAATTGATGCTATAATCTATTTAGCACATTAGTATACAGGGTATGCTTTATGACTCCACACAGACAGCACATTCCAGGAGAAGCTGTGCCTGAGCAGGGTAGCTAATGGTAATAACTGATTAACACCAATTTTTTTTGAAGGAAATACATTAGCTTTACATTTTGGAACTGGCTATTTCCATTAGCCATGTTGTCATGCATTGTTCTTAATAACCAGCCTGAAAAAAATTAGTTATTGGTTTCAAAGTGTGCCTTTGGGGCCAGATTCACAGTTGGAAGAGCTCTGCTGATTTTTGTAGACTTATACTGCTTTGCTCTGATGTTTACATGATGTCTCATTCTGATTTAAATGATATGAAGGAAACAGTGGCAGTCATTAAACGAGCAGAATTTTCTTTTGTGCTTTCAGTGTTTTTCTGTCAGAGGTTAGATAGCTTTGCTGCTTGACTGAGTTGTAAGAACTGGTTTTGCTTAATTTTTTTATTTTTGTGAAGCTAAGTGACAGTGTCTTTTACATCTAAGGCAGAAAAACAGGTTTTAAGAGACCAATTCTAACCTTTAGATAGGGTCTCCCAAGTGACATTCCCTGTGAATGTACTGACAGACCTCACAGCGCTGTGCTGTATCCCTGTACTTCTGCATTAGCACACCTCAGATCCTCCTGCTTGCTGCTTAGCAGTGGGAAAGACTCACTTACTCTAGGGTTTGAACAACAACACTGAAGTGGAGGAAAAGATTCAACTAATGTTGGCAGACTTTGACTCAGGATCTGCTCCCACTGCACACTGTGATTAAAGGTGTGAAGGTTGCTTTGCACGGCTTTATCTCGAGCAAGGATGCTTTTCCTGAAGGGTGTCATGAACAGCAGCTCTCAGTGTCAATAGCAGATGTGAGCTTGGAGACTTGCCTAGAAGTGATCAACTTTTTAAAGGTTCACTCAAATTGTAAATAATTCAACTTTAACCTCTTTTCACAAAGTCGGGAAGACAGGAGATGGTGGAAAACTCTGTATCAGAGAAGACTTCTATTTCAAAGGCTCCTCCTTCTATTTCAAAGGTACCCAACTAATGTAACCCCAAAAGTATGACTGCAGAGATGTAAAAGAAAAAATGATCTGAAAAATGGTAGTAGCCATGGTTACACACAGACACGTCATCACTACACAATGGTCCTGTCATCCAGTGCATTGAAAAGCTTCAATCCCCACATAAAGCAAGTCTTGGAAGGAAAAACAAAGGGCCAGACACAGAAGCTCTTTGAATCAACAAGACACCCAGTGCCACTTGAAAACTTGAGAGTTTCAACTCTGTGCAGGAGGAGATCAACTGTTCTGCAGGTACACCCTCAACCTTAGAAACACATTTTGGGAAACACAACGAATTAATTGCTTACTTAAACAACAATTCTGCAAGCTATCACAGGCAAGCAAACTGAGGAAGAAACCCCAGGATTGCCTTTTTCATATCAGGTAACTCCAATAATGAGCAGTGCTAAACATTTCTATTTGGACTGTGTAGTGCCTAAAAATTTTCACACGTGTCTGGTATTACTGACTTTTTATAGCTTTACATAATGAATCAGGGCATCTACAAAATATTTCAGAAATGCATGCTGCAACAACTCTCAGGGCTTGTACAGTTGTTGAGCACTTTCTGAATTAATTTTCCCTAGACTTTCAATGAATACAGATGGGCCTTCCAATAACCAAGGTTTGCTTGAGTTGGTCCAGATCCTCCACAGACAGGATGGATGGTTGGGAAATCCCTGATGGGCATGCTGCTGACCCAAGGGCAGCCAGTGCAAGTTTTTTCTGTCCATACTTCATCCTTGAGGGCCATGGCACAGCTGCAGTCTGGCCATCAGGAAACCAAGACACATCCTCTTTCACCAGACACATCCTCTTCTCAGCCTGGCCCTGCTGCTGGCTCCCAGCCACAGAAATGCAGCTATACGGATTTGGGACTGTGCCTGGCTCAGGGCTGGGATTGGAACATCTGTATATCTGCTTTTGCTGTATAGGGAAGCTTTAACCTTTTCTGTATTTCAGTTAGCATTGGTGAAAACACAGATAAAAGAAGTTTCCTGCTGTCCCTGGGTGTTGTCAGCCAAAATACACAAAATATTTGATGTACTTTTCCCATGAAGCACAGACTGCTGATGGTATGGCTGAATCAAGAAGAATATTTTAGTGACATCCTGAAGTAAGTGTTCAAAATCCTATGATACATGGAGCTGTGAGGTTTTGCTCATATGAAAAGGGCAGAATGGACTGTTTTCCATGGACTGAGTCATGGTGTCACCAGCAGGAATCTCTAATTCAGAAGACCTCAGATCACTCAAGGGTCTTAACTGGGAAAGAAAATAGTTGGCAAAACCCCTGAGTTTTGCTGTCCTAGTGTGACGATAGTGTTGCATAATGCTGTCTGTATTCAGAACTGTACAAATCACAGGTTTAGTTCCTCTTGTAATTCTCTGGAGTATAACGTGGCATCAGGGCTCCCAGTTATACTCAGTGCAGTTTTCTGAAGAGAATTAGAGAGCAAGTCATAGAACAAGACTAAGGGTATTTAGATTCTGCAATTCAAGAAAAATTACATCTATCATATATGGCTCCTGGGAAAAGAGTAATTGATCAGAAAAACTTTTTCTAAAGCTTAGTCTCCCTATAACTTTGTTTATTTTTAAAACATAATCCACTCTTAAAGGACATTCAGAAAGAAGGAAAACCAACATCCTCACTAGCTAATCAGGATTCTTAGTTCTGTGTTTGCTGCAGGTCAGGCAATCGCTTGGATTTAGATAATTAGTTGACTTATGTGCCTAAAGATATTAGGACAAAATCAGAAGGGGTGCAAACACAGATTCAAAGGAGCCAAAGTTTTGGGTTTTTTGCCCTCAAGAGGAGTGCAATAGAAGGAATATAGAAAGGAAATAAACAAAAGAAACCCTCCTGGAGAACTCTAAAATAGTGTAAATTAAAATAAGCTCTCTTCCCACCATCTACTCAAATCTAAACAATCTCATGGATAGTTTTTTGATTGTAATTATTTAGAGTAACTGACTTGTAGTAGTAATAAATAAATTGTCTCTGAATTTGGATCCATTTTGGATGAGACTTCAGACAACTAAATGTTCTGGCAAAGTCTAAACTAGTTGCTGTAACACATTTCCCAATCAGTGCAGGGGAATGATCATCTCTGGCTGATGATTTATAACAACAGTGTGAAAAATCTACTTTAGAAACATTTTCTGGAGGTGCCTGCTTCTTCTAAGTGATGGCTAGCTCCCCATCAGAGTCACAACAGAGTCCAATCCATAAATGGAGTTTCCTTTACGTGAACATATTTTACAAATAAAAATATGTTTTTATTCTAAATCAGTAAGAAAGGTCAAAATGTCATTAGTTTTCACAGTGTGGGAGCTACAAGAAATATAGAATCAGAAATACTGAACTGTTGGTTTTGATCATGTGAAATTTTCACACTTTGCTAAAGCTAAAATACCTTGGAAAGTTAAAAGCATTTAAATAGCACTGTAAAAATAAAAATTAACATAAATTATAATAGAGATCAACAATGTGGTCTGCCAATGTGAAAGCATCTCTAAATAAGTGATATAGCATTCCTAATATAGCAACTAGAATAAAATTACATTAAGTTGAAGAGTCATAGCAAAATGATTTTTTTCTCTAATACACCTTCTGAAGTACAAAGAACATTGGTTTCAACATTTGTTTGAAAATTTTATCAAAATAAGAAATAAAAATGCGAACAAAACTGTATTTTCAAGTGCAAAGTTTCCCCATTTCCCTGTAAAAGATTTTGTTATAGCTCAGAGAAGGCTCTTTGCTGTGTGGATGGCAGCTGCCTGAGCTGGATGATGCCATCTCAGAAAAACTCCATTTTTGGAGCATGTTTCAGCTCTAACTACTTCCATGAGCTTGGCAATACTTCTGCATCTGCCATCCCTGTGAGCAGGAAATCACGCCCTCTTATGAAGTATCATTATTTTGAGAAGTGAATGGGACAAGCCTTCCAGTGGTCTAAGTGTTTCCAGCTCTAGAAACTTAAGTGCCAGCCAACAGGTTCTTCCTCTGCAGCTGCCCTGTGGCAGCAGTGAGAGGGCTCTGTGCACAACCTTGACCTTGCTAATGACACCGCAGTGCCAAGCAGAAATGCATTCTTTGCTTACTTGGACTTTGAATAAACACATTACCAATTGGAATTTTGACCAATCCATGGAGTTTTGTTTCTGATTTTAAAGCTTAGCAATAATGACAAATATTTGTGTAATAAATATGGCAACAAGAAAATTGAGGCCACCAAAGCTAACTCTTTTTTGAACTAGATTTAAGCCTTGCTGTGATTGAATTTTATGCTTTCTGGGTATTATTAAGGGTCTACAGCATAGAATGTCCAAAGATTCCCTGTACGGCTTTATTTTTTAACCAAACTTTTGTACTGATTAATCAAGAATGTGAATTCGTATTTTTGATTTTTGTCCTAATCTGTATTTTATTTCCCTCACTCAATTTTTTTTTGTATAATGTAGCTGTTTCTGTCAATGACAAGCAAAATAGGAAGGAAGGAAATATATAATTCAAATATAACTATTTTTCACCAGTTAAAAGTGAGGCTAAAGTACAAAAGAATCCAGAGATAATATATTTCAAAAAATTAATAAATTAGCTCTGATTTTATGATTTGCCCTAAAATTTAAGGGCTACAGCTGTCAATACTCACATTTTCCAGATAAAGGAGAGTAAAATGTTAATTCTTTAGCACTAATGACAAGGTTGTTAACAGCATATGAGGGATGGGCCACCCAGACAAGAGTTCAGCTGTACTTGCAGACCTTGGGATGTTATCCTGGCTGTTGAATATTGTTTATCTGGCATTCTCCATGCAATTCTGAAGAACAGTAAAAGTGTAGTCTCCAAACTTCAGCCAATACCTCCTGAGTTATTCCCTCATGGAGACTATACATGGCCTCTGACTTCACAGGAGAGTTTTTTTAATTTTCCAGTGAAAATTAATAATGGAGAAAACAGGACAGAGGAAGGCAATGGCTGCCACTTTGGACTGACATCAGAATAACCAGGCTGGGAGACGGAGCTGTGAGCATCACCCATTGTCCTTGCAGACACATTGGTGGGCTCCATGTCTGTGTGCTTCCCTACAGAGCCCTGCAGGTCTCCACCACGGGAGTACCTGGAAAGGCAGATCCCAGAGCACCCAGCCAGAATGGAAAACTGTTTTCAAGCAGCTCTGGAGAAAAACAGGTGTTTTCTGCTGGAAGAAGCCACTTGGTGTGAGAAATTTCATGAAAGAGATAGTGTTCCATGTAAAATAAAGATGAGACAATCTGAAATAACTCACTGAAACACATTTGACAAACCTGACATATTGCCTTTGAAGAAGACATCTTTCCCAAGCTACCAGGACATAAAGCTATGTGTGTTGACAGGGATGAAGAGTATTTAATAATCGTACCAGAAAAAAAGTATAACAGTTTACAGCTTCCAGCTGCATGTCCTGTTTTATCCATTTTTAGACAGTGAATGGATATAACAACAATTGAGCTAGAGCCATCTAACTCAGCTATCTAAATGCCAAGTCCTTGTCCCATGAATAAGTGATGGGTGTTAAGTGATAATGGGTAATTAGTGGTAATGGGTGATAAGTACTTATCTGAGTAGGGACAAAGTCTGCATTTCCAGGTGTCATGTTAATTCTCTCTTTAGCCTTATATCTTTCACATTAAGTGCATTATTTTGAAAATAAATTTCTACTGTAGATCTGGGGAATGTCTTAGATGACCCTGAGCTTGTCCTTTTCTTTCAGCTACATTGGATGGTCTTATAGGAGACATTACCTTTCCCCACCAGGCTTTTCTTCCATTATTATTCTTAGAACACTACAACTGCAAAAGCACTAGCACTAGTTTCAATTATTTCAGACAGCATGAAACAGCTTTCATGGGACTGAGAAAGCCTGTACTCAGAATAGCCTATAGTGTGGCCATTATGATGTTCTTTTGGGACATGGGGGAGTTGGTTGAATCCTATTAAGTAGAGGAGACAATTGACTCTTCGTTTCCTGCAACCTGGGTGAGTACTTTAATCATGACTTGTTGGATGAAAGGTTAGGGGAGGATCACCACTGGCTTCTCCAGATGCATTTCATGAGAAATGAATAATAGCTCCCTGTGTAGTAGAGTTTCAGTTTTGTGAGTCCCACTGGCACTAAAGTTGTAAGTACTGGAGGATAGCTTAAGCCCACCTTTGTTCTTAGCAGTTCCTGCTGGCTAGCTTAAGTAGCTCAGAACAGTTTGCAAATCTCATTATTTGGCAGTTATGTCTCAGGCACTGTACTGAAACCAGGCACCAAACTCAGGGCAGTGATCTAAAAATTTAGTCACTGAACAACTAACTAGGAAGCCTGAGATTAAATTCTCCCAAAATGTTAAATTATGCATAATTTTCTGATAAGCTGGTAACTTCAATATCCTATTCAGTAGTATAACTGATGTTCTGAAATAAAATATGTAACACATGCTCTTTGGGATCTAATGCTGCTCTGAATTCTGTACATTTTTCTGAGTACTGCTAGTGGGTGTAATTCAGACAATTGAAAACATAGATTTTCCCTTGCCATTACAAGACAACATTTTGTTCTCAATTCTCTTCAGATTTCAGTTTTCAGGTAAACCAAAATCATCTTCCTTACACAGATTTTTGCTTCAGAGATTCTGTAGTATTAACTTAAAATACAATTTAATTTAATTAACCTGATCCTCATGACCCAAACAATTGGAGAGGGACTTTTGAGTCATGTGTACATATTTTATTGTTATATATTGCATAACTTGTAACCAAGTAAATAAGCACAAAAGTGCAAAACCAATATTACCAGACATATAGATGCTTTTTTCCATCTAGCCATATATTTTCCCCATGCTATAATCATACAAATAGGCAGAGATTGCATTCAATGTCACTCACACAATTAAACATACTCTATGCTCCAGTAATAGGATCAAATGTTTACAATCATCCATTTATCGATAAATGATTTAAAATATTTTGCTCCCAGTTTTGCTCAGAATTGCAGACAAAATTCTGCAGATACCAGGGTGTAATCACGGAATTCAGCCTTCTGTTTCTTAAAAGGCAGCAAAGACATATTTCCAAAGCTGCTCTTGCTCAGTGTTTGAAGTGCAATGGAATACTTGGACACATACGTTTTTAAAAAATCTTGTGCTTTCATCCAGCCCTAAAATGTATTTGACACGCACTGAACTGTCAGTAGCATTATATGGGATGACTCGATATCACAAGCCATGTGCCATAATAGTAAACAGCCTTGGGAATGGGAGCTAGAGCAGCATATATGCCTGAATGTCCTTTAGCTGCTTACAGCTAGCTATTTTCTCTGCTGTCATAAAGATATTCAGCCTAGATACAACCTCAGCTTTTGAATTTACCGATTCTTTTATCTCTCCTCTACTTTTCTATATCAAATTTCTTTATAAATTTAAGTTGCATGCAGCTGTACTTGTTCCACTGGCTGTAAAGACGGGAGCTTGTAGTTAGACCATTATTGTGAAAGGTAGACTTGAGTGCTCAGCACCACTCTGTCACTGAACTCTCTGATGAGTGTAAAAAAACTCACTCAGGAGCTTTCTGTTTGCAACTTACATGCAAGTGAGGCTAATGTGAGGTTTGTGATGTTCTTAGCTAATACACTAAAAGGATCTTCTAAATATCATAAATAAAATTTTATTTCTAAATTGAGTCAGGATTTAACTTAGTTAACAATTTCATTGATGGATTACATGGTCCAAAGCTGTCTATCCTGGAAACTAAGAAAGCAAGGTTTTACAATAACCCCACTGGAAACATTGCACTACCACTTTACATCTGTTTCCAAATCTTTTGTTCAATTACTCATTGTCACACTGAAACAGCTCAACCAGCAATGGTAAGTTAGTGTACATCTTGTCCAGTAATATCATAGCCACACTGGTAGACTGAAAGATATGCATTACATTTAGATATTTTATTCTATGTATGTGCAGCCTTTTGATGAAAAGTATCTGAATATAGCCAGCAAGGTATGACTCTTGAAAATATTGTTTTTAAAAGTTGAAAAATGGTTTTGTTTTTCTATCAAAACTGCAGGGATACTCTGAATTTTATGCTCTATTTTCCCTGAAACTCTCTTAGAACCCTACATCATTCCCAGCTGTGGTTAGCACACTTCAGATTCCCTCATCTACAGAAAAGACAAAGCAAAATATTTGTTTTACAGAGAATTCTATGAAAACTGCAACTTGCAAGAAATTGAGATTTCAAAACTATATCCTAAAAAAAGAAAAATCAATTATCAAAATCTTGTATAATTTGAATTCATATCTCTCTATATATCTCTCTATCTTTGTATGTGTTTATGTATGCATACATATCCCAACTATAACTGTAATTATAAGTATAAATATATATATAGCTTTATGTGTCATTTTGGGAAGACTGCTTCTGTTCCCACCTTTCCTGTCTAAAAGTTTTATATTGAAATCTAATTTAGGGTTTCTAAAAAATGGAAGGAAGCAGTCATTCCCAAAGGACTTTCTGGTGAAGAAAAGTACTCTAGAAAAGAACAGATGAAACTATTCTCTGGTGTACCCATTTTCTGCAAAAACTACAAAGAGTGCCACACATAACTTGACTTTAAGTCAACTTTATTTAGACAAGCAAAATACTCCAAAATTAATCCAACTCTTTTACTTTCTCTAATTTCCCCTCAGGGTCAAACTTTCAGACCCTCATGTGCTCAAAAGCGGGTTTTAGGCAGCACCAGGGTGGCTGAGGTTGGGATAGGTGCCCACTGGTGAACAAGCTGGGCTCCCCCCAGGTGCCACACTCCACAGGAACATTTCTTCCTCCAAAGATCAGGATCTTTGGAGGGCAAAAAATTCCAGCAGAAAATTTCTGTTCACTTCTAGTCTTCAACAGCATGGATTCTTTTTTATTTTTCACTAATTGCAAGTCATCCTAGATGGAGTAGATGTTTTGACTGAGCCTTGTAGATTGAGCCCTAAAGACCACAGAGCAGCTGATCACAATCCTGCATCTTCTCTTGCATCACATAATTGAATTTCAGTGTAAGCTGAAAACTTGGTTGACCAGTGTTCCCAACAAAAGTGATTCCCCAGCTTAAGATGTTTGTCTGTAAACTGCTCACTGGCTTTTCTAGATGTGTTCAGACAGCAAAGATCACACATCAGCAGGGGTGGGATTGAGTGACGATACTGAAAAAGGCAAAACTAAATGCAAAGCTAAATAACAAATATGGGAAGAAACAAGTGTTACAGTTAGACATTATATGATCAGGGGAAGAAAGAAGGGATGCTGAATGTACTCAGAAATTAATCTATATAATCCATCCAAAAGAGGCATCAAGATGATTGTTTCAAGGGAAAGGAAAAACTGAGTTTCTAAAGAAAGACTGTAAGGGACAGAAATTTCCTCTGAATCAGCAGTTGTTTGCAGGCTGATGACAGCTGCATTTATTGTTAATCACTATTGGTTCCAAGTTTAATATTTCTTTGTCTCCTTGACTGCCCTCTGGTTCCCTTTATAACCATGCAAAATACATAACTAGCATTCTCAGATGAAAAAAAACTAGTGAGCTGAAATATTGATTTTTCAGTTCCCTTTTCCTCTACTAAAAGATGAGCAAAATTCATCACAGAAATAATTAGTAGAAATTATTCCTATTGTATTGTGAAATCAAGTGACATTTCATTGTTTATCTGGAGGCTTAATGATGATTTCTGGTGATAATTACTAAGCTTTCAAAGTTATTGTTAATATGCACCAGATTTCTCTGTTTGTCCAAACTCAGAAAGTATGTAACTATATAAAAATGTTTTAAATAGGTCTCAACTGTTGAGCTGTCCTGAATGGAAAAGCAGTTTTCATTTCTTTATTTTTTTTAATGTTTCCATCCTTCAAATCTTTCTCTTGAAATCTGTATGTAAGAATTAAAGCTGAGAGTTTAGAAATGGGCCTTGATGATGTACATCATGAATAATGGTAATGAACAACCACAAGAACAGCAATAGCTAAAGAAAAAAAAAAAGAAATATTTAAATTCTCTCTCACTTCTAAACTTTTTCTGATTTAGTCACACACATCTGCAGTACCAAAACTGTAACAGGTAAATCTTATCTCATGAGTACCTGTAGCACCGATGGCGCAGAAATCCTTGAGACAGGACTGATGAAGCCAGCTGTAAAACTCCTGCAGTGTGTTCAGTTCAGGTGCAATGCCCCTTCCACGTGAGTCTGACTGCTTTCAGGCAGTACTGCACAGTGTCCTGCACATGTACTGGGTTACAGACCACCACACATTTGAGGCAGTTCTAAGGTCAAATGGGGAGAAGCTTCATTATCTAAATGTTGGAATCATGCTCCTGGAGGGACAGTTATGGAGGTGAAATACAGACCTTTAAAATTAAATTGAAGAAAAATGTGTAAAACCGTGTAGTAATAGCTTTACACATATTTCCTCAATTAATTTTTCAACTACAATTTTTTGACCTATTGGAGATTTTAAGGTCAGATAGGCTCATCATCCAATGTGACCTGCTGCTTAACTCGTGCGAGAGAAACTTTCAAAGGATATTTTTTTAAAGTGGAATTTTGATGTTCACATTTTCCTATGGGAACTGAAATAAAACTTTACTGTTTTTGGAAAAAATTGTCAACATCACTAGGACTCCAGTATAGTTGTCACCTGTTCCAAGTCAGCTTCTATCTTTGTCCTGTGTTATGCTCATTTTGTTTTGATTCTTCTACTTAGTATGCTATTTCCCTCTGGGCTTTCAAGATCGATAGTTATACTACTTTTTCCTTTTCCTCATTTGTATCCCTCCAACTTTTTTCACAGTCTTAAATAGTGGCTGAATAGTTTGGAGTTAGATTTTAAGGTTACTCTGGTTACAAATTTGGTTATCATAGTAAGAATAAAATGTGTTTCAAAATCTCAAAAATGTCAGTGGCTCAACACATCAGTTATGAAACACTTCAAGTTAAAAAAAGTGACACATCATTGTCCAGAAGTTCCATACTTCATATATGTCAAGTTAAAATATAGAATCATAGAACAGTTTTGGGTTGGAAGGGACCTTAAAGATTCTCTATTCCTAGCTGCCCCAAGCAGGGACACTTTCCACAAGACCAGGTTGCTCAGGGCCCCATCCAAGCTGACATTGAACACTTTCAGGGATGAGGCATGCTTAAGTTCCCTGGGCAGCTCATTCCAGTGTCTTACCACCCTCACAGTAAAATATTTCTTCCTAATAGCCAATCTAAATCTATTCTCTTTCTGTTTAAAGACATTCCCCTTGTTCTATCCCTACAGGCCCTGATAAAAAGTCCCTCTCCATCATTCTTGTGGGGACCCTATAAGTACTGAAAAGTTGCAGTAAGGTCACTCCAGAGCTTTTTCTTCTAAGCATGCTGAACAACCTTAGCTCTCTTATCCTGTCTTATATCAGAGGTGTTCTAGACTTCTGATCATCTTTATGACCCTCCTCTGGATTTGCTCCAACATGTTCTTGTTTTGGGACCTCGAGCCAGATGCAGCACTCCAGGTGGGCTCTCATCAGAGCAGAGCAGAGCAGAGCAGAGCAGAGCAGAGCAGAGCAGAGCAGAGGGGCAGATTCCTCTCCCTCACCTTGCTGTCCATACTGCTTTGGATGCAGCCCAGGATATAGTTGGTTTTCTAGGTTACAAGCTCACATTGCTGGGTCACGCCAAGCTTCTTGTCCAACACCCCAAAATCCTTCTCTGCAAGGCTGCTCTCAGTGCATTCTCCACCCAGCCTGTATTTGCACTTGGAATTGCCCCAACCCAGGTGTGGCACCTTGCACTTGGCCTTGCTGAACTTCATGAGGTTCCCATAGGCCCACCTCTCCAGCCTGTCAAGGTCACCCTCAATTGCACCCCTTCCCCTGAGCATGTCAACTGCATCGCACAGCTTGGTGTCATTGACAAACTTGCTGAGGGTGCACTTGATCCCACTGTCCATGCTGCCAACAAATATGTTAAACAGCACTGGTCCCAGAACTAACCCCTGAGGAAAGACATTCATCACTGGTTTCTACTTCAACATTGATCAGCTGAGTGCAACCCTTTGAGCTCCTTATCCACCAAGTGATGATTCCATCAAATCCATCCTCCTCCAACTTAGAGACAAGGATGTTCAGGACAGTGTCAAATGCTTTGCCCAAGTTACAGAATCACAGAATGGTTCAGCTTGGAAGGGATCATCTGGTCCAACCTATCTTCTCAAGCAGGATCATCCTCGAACACATGGTACAGGCCTGTATTTAGATGATTCTTGAATATCTACAGTGAGGGACTCCACAACCTCTCTGGAAAATCTGTTCCAGTGCTCAGTTACCTGCACAGAAAGAAGTTCTTCCTCATATTTAGGTGGAACTTCCTGTGCATCAATTTCTGCCCGTTACCTCTTGTCCTATTGCTTGGAACCACCAAGAAGAGCCTGGAAACATCCTCTGAGCCCCCTCCCTTCAGACCTGGATGAGGTCCCTTCTCAGTTGTCTCTTTTCAAGGTTGAACAGACTCAGTTCCCTCAGCCTTTCCTCCTAAGAAAGATGCTCCTGCCCCTTAATCATCTTTGTTCTCCTCTGCTGGACCCACCCCAGAAGCTCCATTTCTCCCTTGTACTGATAGCCCAGAACTGGACACAGCACTCCAGATGTGGCCTCCCCAGGGCTGAGAGGAGGGGCAGGATCACCTCCCTGGGCCTGTTGGCAATGCTCCTCCTAATGCACCTCAGGGCACCATCGGCCTGCAGGGCCACAAGGGCACTGCTGGCTCCTCATGGACAGCTTGTTGTCCACCAGGACCCCCAGGTCCTTCTCCTCAGAACTACCTCCCAGCAGGTCAGTTCTTGGCCTGTACTGGTGTGTGGGGTTATTCTTCCCCACGTACAGGACCCCCTGCATTTGTCATTGTTGAATTTCAAAAGGTTCTGCTCTGCCAATCCCTCCAGCCAGTCAAGGTCCCTTTGAAGGGCTGCACGACACTCCAGGGCATTAGCAATTCCTCCTGGCTTGGTGTCTTCAGTGCTGAGGAGGCATCTGGCCCCTCATCCAAAAAACTGATGAACAAATTAAACAATTCTGGGCCTAGTATTGAACCTTGGGAGACACCACCAGTGAGAGGCCTCCAACTAGATTCTGTGGCACTGATTACAACCCTCTAGGATCTGCCATTCAGCCAGTTCTCAATCCACCTCACCATCAACTCAGCCAGCCCACACTTCCTGAGCTTACCTATGGAAGGCAATGAGTTTGCCTGTGGAAGGATGTTGTGAGAGACAATGCTGAAAACCTTGCTGAAGTTGAGGTAAACAATATCCACTGCTCTTCCCTCATCCATCTAGGCAGTTGTTTCATTGTAGAAGATGATCAGGTTGGTCAAGCGTGATTTACCATTAGTGGTACTGTGCTGACTTCTGATCCCCTTCTTGTCACCCATGTGGATAGAGATGGTTCCATCACTTTCCAGGGGATTGAGGTGAGGCTGACTGGATGGTAGTTCCATGAGTCATCTTTTTTTGCCCCTTTTTAAAGACTGAGGTGACTTTTGCTTTCTCCCAGTCCTCAGACACTCATCCTGATTGTGACTGGCCTCATCTTTGCCTCTGCCAGCTCTCTCAGTGCTCATGAATGGGATCATCAGGTCCCATGGTACAGGAAATCACATCAGTTAAATTGATTGCAAGAACATCACGTTTTTCATTGGTGCCAGTAAAAGCATATATTCTAGAGACAGTACTGTATAAACTCCCCATCCAAACACTGGGATCAAGGAAAGTTCTAATCGTGCTTTTTTGAAATCTTCATCAAGTGGACATATTTACTGTCTACACAGAGTATGGCAGGTGATACGATATAGCACACTAGCAGTCAACAAATAGAGGCCAGGCTTTGAACTTCTGAATAAAATTTTTGAATTATTTTAGTTTCAATTTAAGAATTTAAGACAGCACAAGGACATTTTGATGTGCCTAACTTCACAGACACAGCTAGATGTTTATCATTAGAGAGAAGGTATGCCACTTATGGGCATCCTGAAATAGCTCTGTTTATTTTCCTGTTTATGCAATATTCAGATCCCAAACCCCATTTTAGCAGAAAATTAACACCAAGTTGAAAAATCATTAATGAGAACACTCAGCGCTAGGAACTGGGACTGTCACCTGACTGTCTGGAGAGAGACAAGTCTCTGATTAAAATCAATACCTCTTCCACACTCATCTGTTCCTTTCTGAAATAATTAATATTCTCTGCATCCATGGATTGGTGACTATGCTCATCAGGAGGAAGCACTAGCAAACTTCTTGATCAAGCCAAAAACGGGATATCCTTATACCTCACTTCAAACAAGTTTCTTGCTTTGAGTGTCCATTTAAGAACACATGAGCTGACAGCTATGGTTGTAGAAAAAACATTCAAACAAGTACAAGGAATTACACTCACATAGAGACCCAACAGTATCCTTACTCTAAACAATCATATGAATTCCAAAAATCTGTAATTACTCAAAAACAGTGCAAAAAAGGCAGGTACTAGCTCTTATGTTTCTTTGACCTATCAAGCCATTCAAACATATTGAACTTAACTCATGCTTAGGATTTACTATGAACTGTAACATCATCTCCCTTACTTCTAATTTTCATTTGATGTGTCTTAAAATGAGACATAAAGCCAAGAGCTGCTTTCAAGCCAGTAATTGTTTCTGGATGTTAGGCCCACTATCAAATTAGTCTCAAACAGAAAACTTTGATGAGATTTGGCCAATTATTAAGGTAATTAGTTGAAAGATGAAATTGATTTATTTTTCCTATTACATTAACCTTCTCTTTTACATTCAGTGGTTTCTTGCACAGGGCAAAGTAAAAGCAACTTGATATTTAAACATGGCAAAAATGAATATAAGACATCTTGTAATAAGCCACATGTTACTCTAATAACGAGTTGACAAAGACTTCTTAAGGATGTTCAGGGCTAGCAACAAAATGGAATATTTGTAACAGCGTCACAGTGGAACATGAATTTGATGGCACAGAGAGAGCAAATGTAATTAGCAATATGCAGGATTTATTTGAAAAGTTTATGAGATATATGACCTGCAATGCAAAGATATGTGAACAGAAAAGAAATGTTCTTGAGACTGTAAGGCAGGGCAAAATTAAATTAATTTGCTCTGCACATTTATCTAAGGCTTTTATAATTAGATTGATGTATTAATATCAAGGAGGAAAGCTTCTATCTTGAATGTGGAAGAATTCCCGTAACTAGAGAAGACAGCCAGTAACCCTGTCATTATTAACAGGGAATTATTTCATTAAAATAGAATGCTAATTTAAATACATAATGCATTTGCACAAAAAAACCCCTGAGAGCAGAACATGAACAATAATTTCATACATACTAAAGCTGTAGGTGTTTTGACAGGATGAAGCACCTGCCCTTCACCAGTAGAAACTCTATCTTGAATTTCAGCATAGGATCCATACAGCTGCTGTTCTCATATTTCTATCAGAAATATAGAAATATCCATACAAATATGTAAATTCATAAATCCAGAATGTATTTACTGTTGATTTCTTATGTGCACAAAAGATATTCTTGAAATGTCAGCTCCTCCACCTTTTGTTTCTGTTTCCACAAACAACCTCTCAAAAACTCCACCGATCCAATAACATAGGTCAAAACATAAAACTGCAGGTTGATTTCATTTTTTCAACTACCTAGAGAGACATCTTTTTCTCCTTAAGAAAAGTATCTGAGGGGAAATACTGCTTGTGAACAGATGTGCTCTAACTTTTGCATCTAGAGAGAGGAGGTTCCAGTTTTGGCTAGACTGATGCAGGGGAGGCAGTGGGCCTAGGGATGCCAGGAGGACATGTGTGAACACGCGTGTCCCAAGCTCCTCTGTCCCCTGCACCACGCTCATGCACACACACAGACAGCCACAAAGGCACCAGCTCATGCTCTGAGCACCATCTGCAGTGAGGGCACTGGCAGCAGGGGCAGCTGGTAAACCAGATGAAATGCTGGGCTCTGGCTGCCCTGGTGAGAAGGGAGACTTGAAGGGTTCTGCACATCAGATTGAGGCCTGAAGCTGCCAGCTGGAACCATGTGGCTCCATGATATCAGCAACACAGGAGCTAAAATACATTGACAAAAGGCATCTACTCCACCATCAGCCTGTTCATGCAGAAGCTGAGTACCAAGAGGGAAAAGCACTCTATTTTACAGGAAGAGAGTTTTTCTCATTTTCTCAAGCATCACTCAGAGACAGAGTTTCTAAGGTTTCTGAGTATGATGAAGGTTATTGGTACTCACTGTACCATTTGCAATTACCAAATGTCACTATTCAGAATTTTTCCCACGTTCCCCTTTCCTTGCTGCAGTCTATGATTAACACATGGTGTTTTCAGAGAATACCCAGCTTACACTTACTGTTTTGCTTTCATATTTTTCTCCTTGTTTATCTTGTTGTATTCCTGAAATTGCTTTGCAATTTGGGCATTTAGAAAAATTTGGTTTTATGGAGGTATTTTAAAAACAGCTTAGCTGGGCTTCTTGGGCCCCTGATAGACAGAGTGAACTCAGACATAATGTGTTTTCCAGTGAGTCACTGCTGATATTCCAGCTGTTATCTTAAAATACCAATAAGGCTGTGGTATCATGTCCAGCTGGGAAGTTGACCAGCTAGCAGGCTTGTGCTGGGAACACGTGGCAGAAGTTTGCCATTGGGGATGTCATGCTATTCCTTAAAATTAGCTCTGAGATCTCTAAACTAATGCTGTAGTGTTTTGGATGTCCTTAGCCCTTAGCACACACCTTACACCATCAATGCTAATAGGTGGAGTCTCCCATTTGTAAATCCGTGCCAGCATTCACATATAAGAAACTTACATTAAGGTGAGGAAAGGAGAAAAGGATCTTTGTGCTGACAAAGGCACACCTTATAATTTTGTCAGAGCTCTGAAACTACAGAAGAACAGGATGAATGTTCAGTCACTTTTTCAAGCAATCTGCTTTTCACCTTGTTTAACTTTGCATGAACATTTGGAAAACCCATAACACCATATTTGACTAGTATCAATATTCATGTAAAGCAAGAACTAAGTTTTTATGCTCAAATATTTATAGAAAGTGGATTGTATGTTTGTTTTCTATAAACAGTATCAGAGTCCTGGTTGTTAGCATTAGTGCTTCACTATCAAGAATGAGAAACAACACCATGTGTCTTGTGAACCATCACGGTAAAACAATACAGACAATACTCCAAAAGAGATCTATACAGCAAATGAATTATAGAGTAACAGAACAAATCTGCAGAAATAGTCAACTTATATAGACTTTCTGTCAATGGAGAGAAAAGTAAAATGTATCAGATTCAATTTAAGTATTAATTATTCAGCCAACTCTTTCTGCAGACTTGCCTTTCAGCATTATTATTTTTCATGTTAGACTATACTAACTCACTTTGTGCAAGCTAGGAAGCATCTGATCTATTATTTTTATAAATTATTTGAACACAGTGATAGTGCTGAGGCTTTCTGTTCTTGTGCTACTAGCAATTAGTTAAGAAAAATACTTCTGCTGAGGCAGTAAAGAAAGCCAAATAAGTATTATATGACAGGAACATTATTGTCTCCATTTTACTGAAGGTAAAAGAAAATCTTCTAAAAATCAACCATTATCATGCTTTTAGATAGCACAGTGGTAGATCTAAAGAGCTAACCAAGTCTTCTATTGCTAATTACTAATAAGGTGCACATAGACAGATTCCATTTGCCTATATATATCTTTTATAGTCATTTTTAAGATCCATTTCATCTTTTCCACAGAAGCTTCTTGAAATCACAGCCATTGAATAAAATTCTTCAAAATTATGTTGCTTCCTCTAGAGGTCACAGTTTTTAAAACAATTTCCTCCATTTCATTCCAGTATCTATGAGGAATATTTGCCCTCACTTCTACACTCACAAGCACCCCTGTAACTAGATCCAGGCTATACAGCTGATGCACTCCAGCTCCAAGAGAAGCACCAATGGACCTGCAGAGGCTTCAGAGGAGTGATACAGAACAGCAAAATCAGTACTGAACAGGGAGAAGGAAGATGGAATTAGAGTAGCCAAATCTATATCCTCATTCAGATTTGTCTTTCAAAAGCAAGTTTCGGAGTAACATCCATGTTGCCTCATCAGCAGCTTCATTGAGAGGCTGTTAAAATTTTCTCTTTGCACAACATTCTCACAGGTTAAAAACCATCATCACATGGTATATTGGCACAGTCACTTTATCTCAGCTAGATGGTTATGATTTTGGACAGTATTTCCCACAAGATGTTTCTTGTTCTGTTTTCGCATTATCCCCAAATCATGTTCAATTTCAACTTTTCAAAAAAAGGGTTATTTTTAAATCTTAACTTCATACTGATGGCAAAGTCTACATATTCAATGAAGGATCTTAAACTCTGACTATACGGCCTTGTAGACCCTTTATTGCTAAGACCATTTTTGTTAAGATTCAGAAAGAGGCAGTGACTGGCCCCCTGGATCTGTTTGACTTTTACAGTATGGGACAGCATTTCTAACTGGGAGAGCAGAGTTATTTTGGTAGCAGATCAGAATCCAAATTTATGGGGACCGTGCTGCAGTCAAATGTCCTCTCACCCCGGTGAATTCCATTGTGTTTGCATAGTGCTTATTTTTAGCTGCTGTCATTGAAGTTATTACTAGAGACAACATAGGTTCAAAATGTCCCTTGTACTTAAGCAAAAATAAAGGTTTCCTGGGATTCCCTGCACTAGGAGTTTTGTACTTTATTTTTTTCCAGGTATTAGTGCATTCTCAATCAGTCATCCCCAATTTGTCCTGCTGATATCAAACACTTGTGAAAGTCACACTTATGTCAAACTTCGACAGTCCCTATATCTTTGTAAATTCTGGCTCACAGAAAGGGTATTTTTTATGTGTAACCCAGTTGTCATTTGGGACTTCATTTTATTTTAATGGTCTTCACATTTCTCAAATAAGCTTCCTAATTTTCACCCGTAATTAGTATATTGTCCAAGTAACAGATTACTCTACTTAAAACTGTTATTATGCACTCTGCTGTAATGCAGAAAGATTGGTAGCCATTGCTGAAAGCTGCCTGACGAGAACAAAAATAGGGGGTAGTAAATAATATGGAGATTCAATCGCATAGAAGGCATCAAACATTCACTGAGCAAATTGACCACTATTCAACAAACACCTTATTTATCTGCAATTAAATAAAGTGAGAATTAATCATTTTTCTATTGTGTCTGAACATGTATCTGGAGCTCCATAGCTGCTGCACCAGCTGCTCAGCTAGCAGGGTGGGAAGGTGAAGTTGCTGGGCATGGCTGGAGGCAGCAGTGACCTATACACGGGGCTGTGCTCTCCCTCAAGTGCGCTGTGCAGGATTAGGTACATGCTATTTCCACCCAGGCTTATCAGGAAAGCATGAATTAAACCTCTCAGCATGCCTTCCCCTCCCTGGGCATGATACTGCTACTCCCATGTACATCCCTGAGGAGCAGTGACCATCAGGGCACAGCAGCCCCTGGCCCCTGCACTGTGACCCTCTTCACAGCTGCTGCCAGCCCTGCCAGCTCAGGGGAAAGTTTGCCCTCCAATCCCAGCCCCTTCACTGTGTCTTTGCTTGTGGACACATGGTGCCCTTTTTTTCCTGTTTGTTTTTCCTCTGCAATCTTTTCAGGATTTCAGTGCTAAGCAGTGGTTGCTTTTAGTCACAAAATGCATTAGTGGTTCTGTACAGATCATAGTGGAAATGATTTTGTAGCAAATGACAGTCATGAGGGAGGCATAAGGAATTATTTTTGGGAAATAAGTGTCGTAAGGGAGGCACTTGTGCTATTGCTCAAGTGTTTTTAGTACTCAGGAGCAGGCTATGTGAGGTAAAGCTTTTTTTTTTTGCAGTGGATGCAATACTATAAGGGACATAACAGTTACTGAATATATTAAGGCAGGACATCCATCCTTCTCTCACAATGTACTGACTACTGTGTTACACATGTCAATTAATGCAAACAGTTCACATGAAGACTAATCTCCTGCACCACTGAAGTCTCCGAGAGGAACATATATAACATGTAAAGTTACCTGCTCTCTACTGCAGATAGAAGATGAAGAAACCATTGGGGTGGGCAGGGGAAGGGGGCTTTGGGTTAGGGGGCCAGGTGGGTGAGGCATGCCACAGAGAAGCACTTTCCACTGTCAACAGTGCTGCTGCTGAAGCACTCCAGATGCAAGCTAGGTATTGAATATATCCCATACACTGGGATTTCCCACCCCTGCTGTATTTCTCAGACCTTAGAAGTACACACATCTGCTCCCCAGTAGTTTTAAAGGAAGGTTGAGATATGCTGTGGTGCTTGCATGAATGAGCTGACTTTACAGGACACATAGAGCTTCAGAGCTTGCTGTAAAGGCAGAGCCAAGAGCCATCTGTGTTTTGGGTGAGGGTCATGGAGTGCTGGGGTCTGAGCTCAAAGCTGGGCTGGGACAGGGCAAGGGATATTGGCACCTTGCTGGCATGGGACCCGCCTTCATATAACTCTGCTGTGGCACTCAAGGGAGAACCTTTTATTGAAGGGTACAGGTGTTGTTTCAAAGATAAATAGCTTTGAGAAGCAGGACCCTCCTTTGCAGTCAGCAGACATTTAGTGCTACTCTGTAAGATGCTACTTCTTTCCGTGGGTTGCATTTTGAAGTAAAATGTAAAAACATTTTCCTTCTGAAATGGGTACCTGTTTGGTATTCCCTGAGCGACTATGAAGTCCTTTTCACAGGAGATATTGCTCAGACAAGATTTATGAAATGTGGCAGGGCAACATCAAGGCCTTAGAACCATTAATTTAAAATGCCTTTCCCCTTCATCCTCCCGTGTAAATTGCTGAGCAATCATGATTTCTTCTTACCTTCTGCTCTCAGTGATACAGCTCGTGTCATGCCAGGATCACAGTTCCATGACATTAATTATACACAGCCAAGATACACTTTTTATTTTGTGCCCCAAATGGAAAATAGTGCAAAGGAGCACAGGAGACACTGGCTGTGCTTAGGGAATTTCATTTCAGCTCTGTACCTTTCTAAAAAACCTATGGCTTGTGAGATCTTTCATTTTGAAAGTAGTAAAGGGGTCACTGCTACATTCAGAGCTGCTTACAGTGGAATGGCTTGAAATATAGAATAATAATATCAGGTGAAAATTTCTTGGGCCTGCTTACTTTTGTGTAAGTGAAGGTAGATGACATGGCCAAGATAACAATCTGACCCTAACCTACCCCCCCTTGGTGCAGTAAAACAGAACCATGTAACTCAGATATAACAGAGCCAGAACAGGTCAGCGAGTCTGTCTCCTCCTAAGGCAGGACTGAGTCATCTGCTACATTCTGCAGAGTGAACAACTTGCATCATTTTAACCACAAATTGATATTATCAGGCTTTACCTGTATATCTGCAAAAATTATCACAATGCATTAGTCTAAATTAAATATATTATATAGAATGAGACCTTTACAGGGCCAGATTCAGCAGCACACCCCGGGCAGGATGGATGTGGCATGGAGAGAGCTGACTACACACACAGGCACAGGACTATGTATGCACTTTCTCTCTCCTGTAACAATCTCCCCAGCCCAAGCGCAGAACCTCCTGAGAAGTCCTCACTGGATCAGCATGCGAGCAGTTTTCAAGGTCTACTGTGGTCCCTGAGACAGCTCTGCTAGGTTACACAGCTTACAAGGAGGTGTTGGTACTCATCCAAATACCTTGAGGATTCTAGGTGGGGGAAAGCCCTCAGCAAAGCTGAGGAAAGCAACCTGAACCTCAGATGCCACAAGGCATCTACACCTCACCTGCAGCCCCATGGGCTCACACAAGGGCCAGCACCAGTGAGCTCCCACATAGCCAACAGGAACTGGCAGAAAGAAAACAGTAACCTGAGGTGTTCCCAGAGTACAGGCTAAAAGCTCACACAGCTTGGCAGACCCTCAAGCACAACCTTGTCTCTGATGGTGATTTTTCATGCCAGCCTTGGGGAGCTGCACAGAGCTGTGTATTGCTCTGTAGCTTTGCAGTGGTACAAATGGAGAATGAAATATTTTTACTTCAGCAGCCATGACAATCTAGGTAACACCACACTACTTTCTCCCTGAACTCCTTTTTCAGTTCTGCCAACAACTATGCCAGGCTACGCTGACAAGTGAAGAGTGCTGCTGCAGACAGAACTAGATGTTTTCTAGATGAGGCTTTAAGAATAAAAAGAAATTATGGACTTCTCAGCTTTCTAAAAATCTATTTGGAGTGTTTTAAAGAAACATTGCTGACTTCTAATCACTTTTCTTACAATTATTTTCCAATTAGGTTTTCATTATTTATGGATCTCCTTAAGCTTTTGCCTTCCTTTAACGTTGTGAGCTTAATGAAACTCTTTCATGATTGATCCATGAAAGCAGGTTTAGCATGGTGTTTTATGAATCTGGCATTTCCACACACATGAAATCCCAGGCACCAAAAATGCAGTGATTTATTGGCAATCTATATTGTATAAAAGAATAACAGGGAGGAATATAACAGCATAAGACGGAATCAGACACAACCAAAATCTGATCTATTGAAATACCTGCTGAAATTTCTTAAAACATATAAGCCCATTCTAAGAGATCATCAGAACTAGTCACAGATTTTGCTTATTTGAGGGTTTTTCCTACCTTGCTGTTACATGTACCTTTAAAGTTTGCTACTAAAAGAAAAAAATTCTTTTTTTTCCCCCAGAAAAATTTGAAATAATTTTCCTTAGAAATACTGGTTTGAGACTCCTCACCGGCAGTGACCAGGGTCTCCGTGACCCCAAAAGAGCCCCAACAGGAGCTGAGGGGGGGACACGAGATCCACAGGCACAGGAGCACAGAAGGAGGAGGTGAATCCTGCAGGCCTGGGACAAACCAAGCAATGTGACCTTAACCCATCCTCAGGAGAGGCTGCAAATCCCAGGTACAATTCAGGTCCGGAGACAGAAACTGCTATAGAGAAGGGCTATAATTTATGGTAGAGAAAGGATTCATCTTTTCTAAGGTTGAGTAATCAACCTTACCTTTTTTACCTGTACCTGTGTACTTTATCTCTCAATGAGGAGAGTCAAAATTCTTCAACTTTTCAAGAGCAACCAGTTGTTCTCTGCAATAACATATGAACAACCAAATTTGATATATAATGAAAACAACAAATACTAATGGTGTTATGCCAATTTAGCTATCCTTTATTCCTAGATTATATTAAGGGTTATTTATTGGTTATTCATATTCTTTCTTGTTATGACTCAAATAATAAAATTGTCCATGTATGGGAAAAAAAATTAGGAGTCTGCACACTATTTATCTCACATACAACATTAGACCCTGAGATGGTTAATAAACTGAAGAATGTCAAACCAGATAGTAAATTTCCCAGTTGCTCAACTAGCACTTGTTTTTTCTGATTTGTTTTTATTTCCCAAGCTCAAAGTAGCCATGATCAGCTCCCCTGCCTTGTTGTGTGTGTTTGGGCACCTCTAAAGTAACAAGTCACAAACATTCAGACTGTCGTTGATCACACTAGAGAATGGCATTTAGACTGCTTTGAAAAAAAAGTACTAGCTGTTCTTCAACTTTGAGTGGACCTATTCCTACAGAATATAAAGCAGGAGCATAAAGTAAACCAAACAGAAGAACCACGGACTGCTGAAGAACAGCTGCCTTACAAAAATCCCCAGGCTGACTCTGCTGGGGATACTGTCTAGTCCACTGCATCCTGAAAATTTCAGTAAGATCAACAACTTTGGAGAGCTCATATGGAAGTAGAATGGAGAGCAGGACCAACAACCACAAGGATTTTGTGGTATTTTGAGAACTCAGAATAAATTAATAGATTTGAGTGCAAAAGAAATAACCACAGTAATTTGTCATCTGCTCGCTTCACATAACTGTAGGCACAACATTGAGATCATGGTGAATCTATGCAGTTCCTACCTACAGTCCAGCTTGGAATTACATTTCTTTGTATTGGGAGCATATTTTCAGTTAAAAATCTAGCACTTCCCTGAGGAACCAGTACTTATCTTGCTTCTTTAAAAGTGCTAAAAATAGTTATTTAAAGTGTGAATTTCACAAGTCACAGCTTCCGCATATTGGCTTACTTTGTGCAGCTTGCTAGATTAAAAACCATTATCCATTGAAAAGGTTAATCTACCTGTGTTCTTATGTTTGTGTGGCAGAAAATTCTTATCTTCAGACCAAGATAATAGTGCTATTTAAAAGACATAGGTAGCATAGAAAACCAGAAAAGTATATTCAGAACATTTGTCCAAGATTCCCTTCATAAATAGTTGGTAACATAGGACAAATGTTTTTCATGGATTGAACATGATATCATTATCAAATTTTTTTTTTGCATATATTCTCTAAGAGCGGTAAAAACCATGCAATTTTCCCCCTGACAATGCAGAACAAAGAAAGGCACTCTTAACTGTGTAGGACTCATGGAAATGATCCCCACTCATCCTAAGATAAAACACAGGCTTATTAAGTAAAACCCATATTCTAATTAAAACCCATATTCTCATAAATAAACCTATTGCAATGCTATTAACTCACAGATAATTAATGCATATTGCTGACAATTTTTGTTTTTGTGTCGAAGTTCAGTATCTAATACAACTTCAAAAAAAAGGAGCATGCAAATCACAGTCATTAGTGTATTAATCTTTTGCAGTCAGGTTTTGCAAAAAATTAAATCTCATTAATGTGTTGAAGCAATAGGAAGCCATGTTATATATGCTGTCTCCAAAAATATTAGTTACTGAAAAAAGGGAGAAAATAACCACGAGTGCATGATAATTATTGCCCTCTAAAAGTGTTCTAAAGAGAACTGTTCATTTTGTTGTACACCTGTTGAATTCTCTGTTGTATTATTTGTCTCTTGCAAAACCTAACTTATTGTACTGGATTTTTAACCTCCTAAGTGATTAAATGCAAGGTTGTGATTGCTAACTGTCTTTGCCATGTCTAAGTAAAGCAAATGCCTAAATCTGCTGTCTTTTTCATGAAACATGTCACTGTTCTCACAATCAGCCTTGGGGCAGTGGTGGCAGCTCACATCACAGGGGACAGCAGATGGAAGCTGTGCGTGTCCCCACAGCTCCCCATGCCCACTGTGGCTGAGGGCAGGTGGCACTGTCCTGCTCTGGAGGCTGCGGTCCCCAGGGCCAGAACACCTCTCAGAAAGGCATGCCAGGTTTCTTCTGCTACTGCCTGTGAGTGAGAAAAAGTAGATTTCCCTGTGCCCTGGCTCCAAGAACCCACCAGTTTTAGCAAGTTCTATCTTCTCAGTAGAAGTCTGATGCAGCTCCCCATTTCTGAGATTTCTTACAGGTCTAGGATGGGAGTAACTTCAGCTGCAAGTCAGGCAAACAAACCTACAGGGAAAGCACAACTTCAAGGCAATGTTTTTTTCTTTGATCTTGCACATCCTTTCCTCAGACTCCGGGTAGAACAATTGAATTTGCTTTTTATTCTGCAGTGAGTTTGGGAGCTCTCCCAGGTTCATGCACAGAGGGGGTTGTTTGCTGGTACGCACCAGGAGCATCTGGCTCTGCACCAATGTCACCACCGGGCTAAGGGTTAGCAGCAACACAGCACACCCTGGTGACAATTCTCTCTGTCCCTGCAGCTACCTCCCAAACTGCTGCCAAGAGAGGGAGACGAGCTGTCTCTGTCTGCCCTTGCAGCCTCCTCCCGCAACATCAATTTGCATCCACTTCTGTGATGCACTTAGGTTGTAATTAAACCTGCATCTCTAAATGGGTACATTTAACTATATGCTCTGATGTTTTTGCAGTTAATCAGCTGAAACAATTTCAACAGCATATGCACTATATAGGCTCAGTTGTCAAGGGTGACCACAGTCCTCAAAAGACAAGAAAAAAAACAAGTAAGCCTCTCTTTTAGGTATATCTGCTTCTTTTTCTTCTTCCAGCTGAAACTAGAGGCCTGGTTTCATGCCACATTAGACAGCACAAAGGGAGTGCTACAGGACAGGCCACAAAACACTGCCAATGCTTCAAATCTGCTCCATCATGTGTAGTACACGTGAGTGAGACATAGCAACTGCTAGTAGTTAAAAGAAAATAAGGTGCCTACTCCTTATTTTAAGGAGATCATTAACCACTGATTGTTGCACAGGCTGAGCTTGCTCTCTTAATTTCAGCATGTAGAATTTAAATAGAGATGATTACAGAAGATATGGGAGATACCCATGACTGATGCTCTACTTCAGACTTCTGACTGGAAGAGGGCAAGTTCATAATGAGGGCATTTTCTAGATATAAGAATAGCTTCATGCTCAAACAAGGAACCACGTTTCTTTGGTTTTTGTTTGGTTTTTTGGGGGGGACTTTTTTTTGGTTGGTTGGTTGGTTTGGGTTTTGGTGTTTTTTTGTTGTTGTTTTTGCTTTTTGTTTTTGTTTTTGATGGTTTTTTTTGAGATAAAGCTTAGGTATGACAATCACCTATACAGCCTAAACAAAATCAATTCAACAAAATAATTTTTCTTTCGAGAACTCTAAATTACCTGTCCTTCCTGTGTATGTGAGACAAAGCCATATACTCAGAACTTCTAGATTACACAGAAAATGTCTTGAGAGCATAGACAACGGTATCCAGATTTCTCATTTGCTGTTTTTTCAAATTGCCCGCTAGACCAAAGTGGAATGTAGCCAGCAGCAGCCACACTGCTGCAGAGACAGATCCCTCTCAGCTCCCTTTGGACAACAGTAACTCTGATTTGGGAGAGTCCCTGCTGACATGGCCAGGAAGTGCTGAACCATAAACTTCTATTACACGCAGTATAGGTATTTTTCTGAGGGAGTTTGCAGCAGTCCAAGTCCAGATATTCTGCATCATTCTCAGACTACTGGATCAGCAGTGCTCTCTGTAGGGAAAAGCACTGGATCAAGTTATTGCAGAGAGCTGGACAGAAAGACTGTAAACTCCTGCTACAAAAATCAAATCTGGAGCAGCACATCCATTCTCCTCTTGACACCAGCCATGTATTTTCAGGAGATGTGCTGCATCCCAAGAGACAGCGAAGAGGGACAAGCTGGAAAACATCCACCAATACCTTCCACCTGTGAGATTTCCACACTTGGCAGCTCCTGTTGTTCCTTCACAACCATCTCTTCTCAATGCAGTTGCAAAGGCCTCTGAACCATAACCTGGAGGACAGTCAGGCTGTTGAAGGAAAGTCCCTCTGTGCAAGCAATGAACTATATTTTACATTAAAAGTAGTTTTAATATGGTTCCATCTGACTTTTTTTGGGTTATTGTCCAGATAGGTATTAAGATCTAACAAATTGTCATCATTTGCATTAATTGGCATTTATATTACAGTTACATGCAGATGGCAAGTGCCTGCAGGCTGGTTTCCTTATCTGCATTTGCCGTTCCACTATGGCTTTGTAAATCATCACTTTCAAACTGTTGGAGAAACAAAACATCGAAGAAGTGTCTTCTGAAGATAGTGTGCTTACTTTCCTGAAAGAGTTGATATTTACAAGGACAAAAGAAATACGTTTTTTAAGAACCCTGTATAATTTCACCCAAGTCTGAGAGAGGATACTGTGCTCAGCAAAAGCAAAATCTGTGAAGTGAATAAGCTGTATGTACTGGTGCAGATTCTGTTGACAATTTTCCACACAAAACAAACCCCATTACCCCAGCTGGCACAAACTGGGAGCAGCAGCATTCCCCAAGTGAGCAGCATAAGGGAAACTGGGTAACCCTGGGTGAGCCTGAAGTCTGAATCTGGAGCAACGCTCCAGACCCCTTGGGAAATTGTGGGTTTCTGAAAGAACAAAATGTGAAATTCAGAAGCCTGGAGTAGGCAGAAAGGCAGAGAAGATGATCAAAATAACAATTCCTCGTTGTCTTGTCACAGAGGGAGTCTGGGCAGTCCTGTGCTGCGTCTGCAGCTGAAGAGCAGCAACTGCCACACGTTCCCACTGCACAGATTCCCCAGCTTTTCACTTCTTTATTTGTTTCAAATATGTGATGATACGAAATATTTTCAGCCAGATGAAAGTTTACCTTTACTAGCAGAACAGATGTTATATGCTCATCAATTTAAATTACTAGATACCTAAGGAAGAAATATAATCATCTGCAGTATCTAAAAGCAGATGAGTCATTTACCATATTGCTAGGTGAAACATGTTACTGTCCTCCCCATCTCTTTATTACCTGTGCAAAAGTTCCTGAGAAATTAGTTGCAGTACAATGACAGGACATAAATATTTCAGCTAGGAATTCTTAAACTGGAAAAATCTGTCTGTAAATTCCCCTATATATGGGAGCTAGTCCCTAAAAACTTGTTGTGCAATCTCAGCACGTAGATAGTACAGGTCATATAGCTAGTTAGATGTAAATATTTCCAAGAGGCAGAACATTGCTGATGACTACACCAAATGCTGGTAATGCTTTTAATCCCCTTTGCTACTCACAGGGGCGCTGCCTCTGTGATCCTCACCTTCCTTAGTGATTCATTACCATGAAATCTTCTGTCAAGTTTAATTCAAAGTCTGCAGTCCTCCAAAGCTTGGTTTGGTAATAAATTTATCCCATTTTTAGAATTGTAAGTTATACAGCAAAAAGTGGTATTCTTCAGGGTTGGTTCAGAGGGCATTTTTGTTAGAAATTTTTTTAAAAAATAAAGACTCCTTTCAACAAGACTGAGACAGTATTTTGAGTCCACAATTTTATTTCTAAGCTCATTCTCACCTACTATTTTGGAATTACTGTTATTAGAAGTGAGATGTTATTATCACCACTCACTGAGCTCAGAGACTCATTTATTGCTACTAGCCCAGCAAAGGTGTATTGAAAAGTGTGGCATTCATCAAGTGCAATTTTTCCACCTTAGTTCTTTATTCTTTCTCTACAGATGCTCTGAGTAACTCTGATTTTTCCCACAATTTTCTCTGAATCACTAATTATTATATTTGATTTCCATTAATATGAGCAGCTAATATTATTTGAAAGCCTGTCAATAGGGCAGACCATCTTATTTTATGTATCTTATATTTGTATGTTTTCCAAATATAGCTGTACATAATTGTAGCTAATTAGTGTTTAGTGCCAGGTACCAGAGTTCCAGCTCTATGATATGTATATATATGTGTGTATATATATTATATATATATATAATATATAAAATATATTATAAATAATCTATACATATGTATAATGTATAATATAATATATATATTATATATTATATATTATATATTATATATTATATATTATATATTATATATTATATATATTTGCTCTTTGCTGCAATTTAAACTCCTGCATTGGACTTTTGGTGCTTTCCTAGCTAAAGCCTAATTATGTGTGGTTTTTCTCCAGACATGTTTTCTAGATGCTAAGGTGATGGGAATAATGTCAAACTGGGATGCTGAGAAACTTATAGCAAAAGTTTATAGTAAAACCCACTCTCTCTGAATTTAAATTTAATCTGAGCTTGGTAGAAACCCTCCTCCAAGAAGATTTTCTCTGTTCCCATTGCCTGAGATCCCACTGCACCAACACTGCATTCAAAGCTTTGTTTTCCCACTGTAGGAAACATCCCCCAGGAAGTAGAATAGTGCACAAAGAAGCAACTTCTATCACTTATTCTAGTACCAAGTCAAGATTTAGATGACCTTAACAATGAGAAAATGCTCTAAATTTTTGTGCTCTTGTGAGCATAGAGGGATGCAAGCAACAGAAACAGTGGAAACTTGGAAACACCAGCTTCACAAGGATGGGTTCTGTAGATGAGTGCAACTTATCCTCATCATTCTGAGCTTGTGGAAAATTAGAGGTGTATTTCAATCAAGCAAATTTTTCATTTAAAGTATCTGAACAAAACCACCAAACTTTCAGATTGGTAATGCTTCCTTAAAGCAATGAAGTTTACCTGCCTGGTGATTCTAGGTGTAGCATAGCACAATGACTTCCATGAGGATAAGCATAGCATCTGCACAAGTTAGAGGCAGTGACATGTGGGATAGGATGAGCTGGACAAGAATCTCACCTCCAGGTAAGACTCCAGAGGGGATGCAGCTGAAAAATAGCTCAGTGTTTCTCAGGATAATAATTTCTAAACTAAGCAATCTCTCATGATAATTCAGAGTTTGAAGATGAAAAGGTTGGTCAGTGTATTTCTGTTACTAAGTACTGATACAAATTATTTGTATCAGTTGTTGTCCTTGGACTTGTTGTCCTTGGGCGGGTGAGAAAAACCATAAAGGTTTTTAAATTAAGTTCTCCATTATGGATTGCATAAAAAGGTGTGGAGTACAAAAAATGATACATTAAAAAAACCCTTACTAGAAGTTTAAAGCATGGTAAGAAATTGTGTCATTACAGAAAAAAATATTGCAGTTTAACTGGTAATTTGTTTCTTGAATTCTTCATTTTAAGAAAGTAAGACACTATCATTGACTTAATTCAGGTTAATAAAATAATTGTTTGCTCATTCTTTACGGATGAGGTTTGATTGATGTTCTGAGAGGCACAATTCACCATCTGAATTTTCTGCCCAGGCTTATATTGCCAATAGGTCCCTCTAGCAGGAGGCATAGTTTTTGTTTGTTTTCCCCCAAGCTGTTTAAAATTATAAACATATGGTGAAAACATATAACAATATTATGTCAACCCAAACTGGAATGTGAGTTTGTGACAGAATCTTCTGTAAAATAACCTAAAAAACCTCAGTGAATTTCAGTCTGACTTAATTAGCTTTTGGACTTGCCTTTCCCTTTTATAAATGAGATCCACTGAATAAAGAGGTAATATATGCCAAGTTCCCCATACAGACACTGACATGCTGCCAAATGCGGCCCAAAGCAAAGTAAGTTGCCTTCCATGGAAATTCACCCACACAAAATAGAATTATGTTTTTCTACTTTCCTTGAAACTGCCATACAATCCTTCTGTTTAATTTGAGAAGACAGGAATAACTTTGTAGCATAACCCATGTAATAAAGGAAACAACTTCTGTTGGGAGTCCTTCATATTGTAGATGTAGTTTACAGAATAAAGACAACTGACTTTCTTAAAAATAAAAAGGCAAGCAAGTTAAATCTGCCTGATGTAATGGCTCAGCAGAGGGGAGCACAGACTCTACTGAATTATAAGGGTCACAGTTGATTTATCAAGCCACTGTCCAGATTTGGAAGCGAGGCAGTGGCTAGCACTGCTGCAGAGCTGCATTATCTACTGATGTATCTGCTGTGCTCCATCAGAGCTGGAGACTCAGCACCATCCACGGCCACAAGTACCTCTGAAGAACAGTGACTTCCATATAAGCCCTGTCTGTTTCCTCCAGGATAGTGAATATTACGCTTTTCATGTTAGATTAAGAACAAGCCATTAGGGCCTTGGGGGGAAAAAAAAAAAACCAACCACAGCAGACAATTAAACAAAACTTTACTGCAGAAACCAACTGGGAGTAGAAAAAGGCTGCTGTTGCCAGGTTGACCAGCACTGAGAGAGGCCACCAAGCAAGACAGCCACTGAACATTACAGACATGGGACCAGGACAGGCTGCAGCTCACAGACATTGCTGAGGTCTCTGACTGCAAAGAACTGGGGGATGAGGGTGGAACAGTGTAGCTTATGGTGAGCTGAAAACTCTGTTTTGAGCAACTACTGCCATATAACCACACTCGATACTACAGCTTCCTTCAAGGTGGTCCTGACTTCAGACTCTGCTCCAGCTGCTCCTGAAGTACTGCTCTGGACCCTGGGACAATGCAGGAGAGAGGACAAGGGTCTTGTTGCCACAGTGTGTGATGCAGGAGTATACAGACAATGTGTTTGCTCAAAAGGAGAAAAAGCCACAGGAACCCCCTGTTCTCTGTCCTCTAGTCAATCTACAAACAGGGGTGAAAAACAAAGGAAATTTTCTAAGATTTGTCTCGTATACATTTTTCACAAAACAATTTGCAGATATTATTTTGCTGTCTTTGCAAGTGAATGGCAAGGCCTTTACAATTTTGCTGGTGTTTTTTTCATTATTTTGCAGCATCATTTTGTGTGCAGGTTTCTTCAGTCACACCAGCACACAAAAGCATTAGCAGAAATGATGCTGCTCTGCCAGCAGAAATGTTGCTGCTTAACCTCTGCCTGCCTTGTCTCCACAGAGGGAGGCATGCTGAAGAGACTGATAACTGAACTGCCTGCCTCTTGGCCTCCCCATCCCACAGCACCATGGAGACCAGGTGCATGGAGGTTACTGAGCAGTAGGAAAGATATTTTTATCGTCTAACTTGAAGCATTTTGTCACCTTCCTCTTCACACAGAAATAGCAGCAGGTAGAAGAAGAGCATTTGTCAAAATGAGGGTAAAACTTGTTAAGGACTTGAGTGCCTTTTATATGGCAAATTTGATACCCTGTGACAGATATAAAATGCTACAGATTAGCATTTTAAATCTAGGAGTCACTTTCTAGGCAATTGAAAACTTAGCTACACTATGCAGTATCTTATAAGCTCTCAGGCATTCTGTAGCAACTTGATTTGTTCAAAATGTTGTGCAGAAGGACACAGCTGTTATGGTTTGTTAACCTGCAAATTAGTTTCAAGCTGTCAAAGAAAATCTTTAAGATATACTCTCTATTAATTAGACAAGAATTTTTGCACCATTCTTTTTGAATGATAGTCTGCCCAGTTTTATTTATTGTGCAGAATTTAACCTTGTGGCCAGAGTTATTTTTGATTATTTTATTGCCATATTTTTCAAAGATGGTCTGGAATATACCAAAGATTACTGGAAAAAGTGCTTTTCTGTTTTAGTGCACAGATGTGAGACAATATTCTTCAAATCCTGTTTCCTAAAATTAGGGTTCTGTTTTTTATGCACCTTTACTTTACAGGGTTTCATAACCCCTGTAATGAATGGGTTTGCAATGACTTGGAAAAGTCCAGTCAGTTTTGTTTCCTTTTCTTACTAGTTACTTTTGAATCTAACCTTAGGTATAAGCTGTAAACATGCTGTGTCCCAGGAAATATCTGAGATTTTCAAAGATGTTCAGGGTTAGCTTAAATCTTCATCATTATTTAGTGAAAATATTAAGTGCACATTGATTTCTGTAAGTTATGTATAAGCCGATACCAAGACTTGTGAGAATCTCATCTTCATTGCTTTTAGGCTGTAACTCTGACTTTAATTCCATTATTGAAATGGAAACTAAAGCTTCTCCCAGAAATTTTAGAGATGGGACATGCACAACTCTCTTTCAGTCCACCAGATTAGGTGGCTGAATCAGAGACATCGAGAGCAGCACAAGTGGCAGCATGTGTAGTGTCTGAGGATGCAGATCTTTCCACCTAAAACTGTGGAAGAGTCTCTTGGGGAGCTCAGAGCACCATGAGCTGTAGGAAGGACAGGGTCTTGGGGATCATCAGGCACCCTTTGGTTCAGGGCACGAAGCCACCCTTTTTCTGCTGCTGCTCTACTGACTGTCAGATTGCACCCACCTTTCTGGAGTAAAGCTCATAAAGTCCAACCCATGAAGGCTGTTTTGAGGGTGCCTCATCCATTAATATTTCCATGATTTGGAAGTGGCTGTCAGTGATAGGGGTAGTGTGCTATGAAAAGCTCTGTTCCATGGATGGGGCCTTGTCAAAATAGCAGTAGCTTCCTCCTGATGATTCTTTCATTTAACCAGATTTCCGCCACCATCTACATCCTAAATTAACACTTGTTTTCCAAGAGTATTCACTACACCACACCATAGCTCCTATTGGCTAGGGCATTTTATTTGTGCAGCTGAAAATAGTCTTCAAATAGGAAAAATTACACCTGGTCAATTTTATAGTTTTGTCATTCGATGCCAAATTTTCACACAGTAGAATAAACCCCCAGAAGAAAAACAAAAAAAATCAACATGAAATAAGATGCTCAAGGTGTTCTTGCTCATTGCAGGGGGTTGTAACTTGATCACCTCTCAAGGTTGCTTCCAACCCAAACTATTCTATGATTCCATAGAATACAGAATATGCTAATAGAAATAATAGACATTATCAACTTCCTCTTAGTTCATACAAATTTTTCCTGTTAGAAAATAATGATTACCAGAGACCAACACAGTGTAATTACATTACGTTAAATGATTCAACACATTAAGGTAAAAATGTTCTGGATTTGATATTATTTGTTTTGGGTTCATTTTTGGCTGGAATTAAATGAAGCTTTCTTAATGTCTCTAACATAACTATTTTTAGAAAATACTTTGTTAAAAAATCCTTGATTACACAAATTAAGGGGTATCCCATGAAAGTCACAAGTCATGTTGTAAAGCCACACTGTAATTTTCCAAATGCATGTTTTTTATATGAGTGAGAAAAATTACTGGATTCTACATTCACAGCGAAGGAGAAACCCCAAACCATCTCATGACAGGTTAACTGAGTTAAATTAGAAGAAAAAACAGCTTTCAAAACACAGCAAAACTCAATTATTTCCTATATTTTCTCCCTCGGTGCTGGTACCCTTTCTCTTCCAATTTATCCTGTGTTTTTCTTATTTGGAACATTTCTAAGCAGGTATCCAACATACCTATAGATGAAGAATATAGAATTTGAGAAGTGAAAAATCCAGCCTTGATACAATTGAACCTAGCAACAGAAGTGGATATAATCCCCAGTGAAGACAAATGGTGTACAACCCTGGGCTTGTTTTGGTGCTTTGGGCTCTGCTCCTCCCCATTTCCAGCAGCACACACAGCCCAGCAGGACTCATCTCTCTCATGGCCCAACAATGACTTCTGCATGCAGACAGCAATGGCAGATTTGCTGACAGAAGTCTTCCTCCTACCTCTGTGTTGGCCAACGTAACATGAGATTTTGTAAAATAAATAAGCTCTTCTACTATAATTTTATGAGTATTTTCACATATCAAAGTAAAATGCCCTCTTGACCTCTGTGGCATATCATAAATGCAAGTTTTGCCCTTTAAGCAACCTTCTACTGTTTTTCTTCTCTTCCCTTTCTATATTCTCTTGTCAGTTTAGCAGGGACTTGATTTACTTTCTTTTTTCTATTCAATATTTGTCCTTCTTCTCACTTCACAAGTGTCACAGCATCTACAGTTCATTGTATTTGATCAAGTTAGATCACATATACATAGTGAAGTCCCTGAAAAACACAGGCACTGCAAGATAAATTAAGGAGCTCACACAAGCTCTTAAAATCACATTTTATGAAACCAGCAGAAAAGACAATGGTAATAAAAGGCAGTCAGATCACACATACTGCAGAAAGTGACTGCTATGAGGCAGCAGGCTGACCACTGTTTATTGCCTGGCAACTAAACAAAGTGGTATGCAACTTACTATTTGCTGGCTTTTCTGCCAGTCTCATAAGATGCAATTCACATTTCAAGTGGTGAGGCTGTGATCTCCTTCAACTGTAACATTTCTATTGCAATCACTGAATCTGACCCTCTGCTTCACTCCAAACACTCATGTGCTAATGGGAAAATGTTGATGGACCATTCCCATATGAGTACCTAGAAACTTGCTACTGATGTTGAGAATAGCATTGTTTTCAGCAAATTACCACATCATTTCTCTACCCCAGGAAAAAATTGAGGAGTGTTATCCTATCTCTGACTTGTTCTACTTAATACCAGAAAGTAAAACTTTTTTTCCTTTTCTGAGTTAAGAGAACAGGGAACCAGCAGGTGCCCAGCTTTCAAATGTGTCAAAACCAAACCCACATTTCTGGCAGAAAGTCTTGCCCTGGGGGTGGAGGTTGCTTCCCACAGTGACTTCAGCACCTGCTATGTCTGGAGTATGTGAACAGTAAATGTGAACACCTCATGAGGTTTAGTTCAAGCTCCAGACATCACAAAGTAATCACAAGTCACTGCACTTTGTCCAAGAATGGATAGGTAGGGTTTATACCTATAGATGTTAAAGCAGATTGCTAAGAGCAGTTTGTCCGTGGTACAATTATTGCACAGCAGCTGGAGAGAGAGCTGGTGTCCACTTATGTGCACATGGATTTGTGTTTGTGTTTGTGTTTGCAAAGTGAGGCAAGTGCAGAAAGATGGGCTTCCCTCTCCTCAGCCCTAAGCAGGCAAAGGTTTGGAAGTCCAAAAGCAGCAAGTCCTCAAAGTACCCGGGGACCTCAGAGGACACAGAACCTCTGGGGCTGGAGAGTCTTGCTTCCCTGTCTCTATTCCACCACAGCTTTTCTACAGGACATGGGAGTGGGATCAGGCAGACATATTTAGCTTACTGTTGAATTAGCAGTAAAACAGTCATCAAACCAAAAAATGATAGGGTTTCAGCCCAAAAAACCAACATTTCTTTGCACAAAAATGAATAGTCAGCAACATCAAATCCTGTGCTCACACTTAATGGGAAGTTTACCTTGTATTAAAAGATCAAATTGTATACCAAAATTCCATACACTCAGAAATAGTCACCAAAATGCAACTGTTCTCCCAAGACACAAATCAGAACTCCCAAATGTAACAAAACGAGCCAAGATGGAATTGACAGCTACTAATGGAGAATGCAATCCTTCTCATGAAATTCAACACAGAGAGGAAATTTAGCTCTTAGGAATAGGTGCTATTTATAATTTGTTTGCTGTTCCCCAGCTGATCAACTCGCAGCTGTACACCAACTAAACACCAGGGGATTAACTCAGCTTTGATATGGAGTAATCAGTCTATTTGGTCTTTGAGCTGCCTCTCACATGCCTCTCACATAATCACAATTCCTTAGAAACACATGGTATTATTTCACTATTGCACCAACAAACTCTAAAAATGGTAGTTGAGACAAAAATTGGATGGACTGTGAAAAAAACTGTCTTGAATAACAAACAACATTCCATTTGATGATGAACTGGCTAAGAACTGTTTATTAGCACCCTATTAGAGACCACAAGGATCTCTAGCATCACTAGTTGTAGATATACTAGTTGATGACATCTTAATGTGCTGCTCACAAAAGAAAGAAATCTCTTGTGCTGAATTGCCATAGACTGAAATATTCAACATTGCTATGGACTACTCATATGATGGAAAATTAGACTAGCCGTGGGAAAATATCCTGGTTTCCTGGTGTTCATGTGCTTTCACTGAGATACTGGCTGGTTTTATAGAAGGTCAAATGCTTCAGCCAGAGCTGTATTTGATATACATTTCCTGCTGTGATAATGTAATATATTCACAATGATTTAGACAGATTGCAAACACAGAACTTCAGCTCTCTGCCATTTACAGGTGACACCAACTTGCACAGGATTAAAATATCAGCTACGTATCAGCAGTCAGTGCAGGTTTACAACACTCTGGGCCACTGCATGTAGGTGACTCTGGTTGTACATTTATACACGTAGAGACCCCAACCAGGCACCTTATGGCTCCATCCTCTGACACCACAACAAACACTTCAGTTTTGCTCCTGACACAGCATAGTAAACCCATGGCCATCTCAGTCATAGTCTCCAATTCTAGTGAAAAGAGAAAACAAAAGAGCCACAGAAGCCAGAGAACAATCCCATTTGGATTTCTTCCATGTGTAAGTACCAGCTGTTGCAACAGGGAGGTATTAGGATTTTCTGCAGAAAAATAGCTGCTAAAATGTCTCTGGCTTCCCATTCTGGATTTGTACCTGTAAATGCAGGCTTGCATCTTATTTGTTTGTTTGCTTCTCTTACATGGGCTCCTACTCTGTCATGCACTGACAGTCTTGCTCAAAAAGTTAATTAAATGTTTAATATATATTACAGCTTCCTTCCATTAGTATTCATTTGTAAAATCCTGGTTCAACTCACCCATTAAGTTCAGATACTTATAATTTGTTCTTAATATATGTTCATTATTTGCTATGAAAATATGAAAGAGATTTCTACACAAGCCTTTCATTCAATACAATTTCATGCATAGCCACATAGGCAGTACAGGTAGCACTGGTTCTATTTTTGAATCATTGCATCGTGAGGGTTAGGGTTCCACAGGGGTTGCCACAATGCAGCCTGAAAGCCTGTACATCAGCAGATCACTGGAAAGCATTCATTTAATTGTGAGCTGTCAAATGTGTGTCAAGCATTGGTTCAAAAATAACTCCTGAGGCAAGATGACTTGTGTCTTTGTACTTCCTACTTCCAACCCAGTAATATTTTGTTGAACAATGATAAATACTTTATTAAACATGTTAATTAATATTTTGCTATAAAATTGAAGGCAGTTATTTAAAGATTAAAATAATTTATTGATTATAATAATTTAACAATTTAAAGGCTATATAATTGCTATTTTGAGAACCAGACAGAAACATTATTCCAGGGCAGAAAAGTATTTCTTCTCACCTATCTTATGCTCTATCTGAATTCAATAATTACCTAGCAGTGAACATTGGCTAACAGTCCTTTGCCAAGAATAAATCAATAAATCCCCTTAATTAACTAGTAATGCCCATGGTAAGTTAAGGCTTCTACATCTGCATATTTTAGACAGTCACAGCCAAAGATTAATGTTCTTGTCCTTACCAGCTGCCTCGTTCAGAAATAGAGAAAGGTGCATGCTAAACTGAATTTCTCCATCTCCTCATTCACTTCACTACAACTTTAGGCAGTCAAGGCAGTCCTGCCATAATTTTTCAAACCAAAATTGCAGAGTTCATGAGACTTCTGGTTTTATAGAGCAAATATCAACCACATAATATGAATGATGGACCCAGAAGCAGTACTCTTCTTATATGAATCACAAGTTTTCATCCTTGCCATGCAAGTTCAGGACAATCAATGTCCAAAGCTTGGTGTGATTTTAGTTATTGCTTTGAACAGCAAAGATACAAGAATGTAGAGTGCATAAGTCATCTTTTTTTTATTTTTTTTTCTTTTTTCTTTTTTCTTTTTTTCTTTTTTCTTTTTTTCTTTTTTTCTTTTTTTCTTTTTTTCTTTTTCTCTTTTTCTCTTTTTCTCTTTTTTTCTTTTTTTCTTTTTTTCTTCTTCTTTTTTTTCTTTTTTTTTTCCCAAAAGAGAAGGAGATGTTGTTTTTTAATTCTGGATAAGAACAATTTTATGGTCTGAATATACCAACCCTTCCCTTTGCACCTCTCTGAAGCCTTAATTTAAAAACAGTCACTTTGGTAGGTCCAGAAACACCAAGTCTCAAACTGTCAGTTAAAAAAATCACAAAAACCCCTTAGAAATTAGACAGATAGCTACAAATACTCCTTGGAATTCCTTTTTATCCATAAGTTTCCAGTAAGTTCAAAGGCCTACCACAATTACAGTCCTGAATTTTAAGTCCCTCCTTATCCAGAAGACAAGAATGACTGAAATAGGCCTATCCAGCTGAATTTCCCAGTCAGAAGAAAACCTAAACAACTTTTCTAACAGTTGTTTCTGAACTTTTGTGAATACTTTATTCACCTTTTTTGTTTGTTTGTTTTTGGTTTTGGTTTTTTTTTTTACTCCTGAATGTATAAAAATTCACTCAGTAGGGAAAATTAATTCAGAATAAAAGGACATCTTTCAGTTTATGCAATAAGGAGGTACCACACACACTAATGTCTTCTTAAAGGGTGATGCTCCTGGGTTTTTATCTAGGATATGGCCTAGAAGAATGCCCACGAGATGAATGAATGCCCAGCAGCTCTACCAAAAATACTTCAGGCTGAGGTAGCTAAACTGTGACATCCTCATATGTTACTGAGAGAATCATAGCCTGTTTCAAGCTACACCTAACACAGCACATAGGGTGAGATGTGCTTGTGACAGAAACCAAAGTTGGCTGGAGTGGAGCAGGATGTTGCATGGTCTCTTCTCTCTGCACTGTAAAAATCTCACTTCCTACTGCAGGAGCTTTTTTCCAGCTGCTTTGTTTGCTCTGTGATTACATGTGTGAGCAACCAGAATTTATGAGTCCACACAGGTCAAGTGAAAGGCTAAAATTTTTCATTCCAAGAAAATGGCAGGAGAGGGAGTCAAGTGAAAGTTCAAGTCAAAGGCTGTGAGAAGTTAAATACAGATGAGTCAATAGCTCACATGTGGACATATCCCTACAACAAAATTCTTCTATACTGTAATAGCCTCACTAAATTTTTCAGTTCTCTGAATGAAACATTTTAGACCCATTAACGTGATTCCTCTAATAGTGCAGACAGGCTTTTTATGCAGGAATGCCTCTGGAGATATGATAACTGGAGGAATATTCCTCTCTATCAGGAGAACTGTCAGAGGAAATTACTCTAATACATGTGCACAGAGCTCCTCCAGAAGAGGAAGGCTGCTCCCTTATGAGGAGATGAATGGAACCTCAAGGATGTTGTAGGCTTTGGTTATTCCCTTTTTGTTTCTTGCTTGAAGCACTTTTAGATCATGTTAGGAGATTTTAAGCACTAGAAGTAAATGAGAGCTTCCATTTACTTTTCTGGTAATTTAGCATTTGGCAAACTGGAAAATATACAGATTAATAGATCTGCCAGGCTCAGAAGCATCTGGTTTAGCAAATTAATGAGTCTGCATGAAAAAGAGGAGAAACTGCAATGCCATGACGAGCTTTCCTAACAGGTTACAAATGCATTAGCTGGTGCCCTGTCCTTCCTCTCCAGTGGGGGTTTAGGAGCTCAGCAATGCAAGTAAGAGGATTTCTATTGACATCAGTGACCTCTGTGGTCTTTGAATAGATACTAAGGTTTGTACCTTGCTCTACTGAACTGCTTGGGGAACTTTCCATTAATTTAAATGACAGTTCAGTCATTCTACAGCTAAAAAGGGGGTTTAAAAATATATGGGAAGCAGAAATTCTCTGAGAGAAGGCATGATACATACCTCTGGGAGAACAAATTGTCCTGATGCTGCCCCAAACAGATCAAAACTGGTTTAGAAAATTCTGTTTCTTTTGAAGTTAAGACAGAAACAGTCCACCAATGCCTTTTATATTTCCAGTTTGCAACACGTGCCTGGAAAAGGGGAGAGCAAGATCCAGAAAGGCTGTAACAGTTTTCCTGCTGAAGTTTCACAGGTGGACAGATAGGGGCTAGTAGAAAGGAAACTGGGAGAACCCCAGAAAACAACATAAGCGTTGTGAAGAACTGCAGACCAGTCGTGTCCCTTACACAAATGCTCTTTCTTGTGCTGGTGGGGTGCCCATTTCCATTCCACCTATGGGTTACCAGCTCCTCAGTCTCACGTGTTTTCAGGGTAGCTGCCGCTCAGTCTGTGGCCAGCTTTGCCAGGCACGCCAGGGCAGCAGCTGCTGGTGGCACTGAGGCAGGAGCTCCAAGGAGTGCCCAGCCTAGATGTGCGTTCCCACCATGGCCCTGCTGTACAGCTGTCTCTGTTGTCACTTAATCCACTGCTGCATTTATGAACAAAGAGAATAAGGACAAAAAGTCTGAGGCTGGATCAAACCCAGGTCCCTCCCGTTCCAAGCCCCAGTGTGAGTGCTGCAGAGTGAGTCCCTGAGAAGGCTGGATCTGCCACGGCAGGGAATGTGCAGGGGGAGCATCACACAGGCCTCAGACTGGCAGAGGGGGACAATTTGCAACCTGTTGTCATCCTCTAAAAGACTTAGTAAGTTCCTTTTTTGTATGATACAAACGTTTTTTGCATCACAGACAGTACATCTCTCCAACTATTCTTTGGAATTGTTGGCATGTTTAAATATTTATTATAAACTAATATGACATTTCAATGAGATAACACAGCATTCATCTCATCTAACAGACAAGAAGACAGTTACTCAAGCACTGCCCAGAGCCATTAAAAGTTCAAGATCTGGAAAGGGATCCTCTTCTGCTCACAAGCTTGCAGGTGGTGCAGAGTCAGCAGTTTGCCTCTCTGGGACCAGGAGCAGGTCTGGTCTGCTCACATCCCACCACCTCCAGGTAAATTTCCAAACTACCAGAAATATTGGGAAAGATTACTTTGCTTATCACCAGTGACTGAAAATTACTTTTAGAAACAGAGAAAGTCTTAGTGACCTCATAGGAAAAAAAAGAGAGAAATCTGATGGGTGAGTTACAGCTGCACTGTGCAGAGATAGCCTAAGGCAGTGTCTGCACTTCATCAGCTTCCACTGACTCAGTATGTTTATTCTTTTTATCTGTTTGTTTTATAGTGGCTGAGGTATTTGTTTATAACAGCAGCAATTTTTATATCAAAATGTTAATTTCCATACATAGGATCTGAGCTTTAAATTACATAAACACAAAGAAGAGAGAAAGCGTCCTGAGAAAGAGAAACACAAGGGATACATGGAGGTCAACAGATTGCAATTGTACAATTACAATTAATCACATCCAAGGTGCCCAGGCAAAGTAAGGCCTCTGTGCCCATACAGGCAGGTGACTACAGGGGCAAGGTGAAGGCATGATATCCACATTTTATGACCCAAATGGAAATCAAGCCAGACTGCATTTTAGAGATATAAAGAGAGATGCAACAACATAATTTAAAACTCAAGAAAAATAAACTTTATTGGGTCACATAAAAATCAACGCAGATTGATTGCGGGGGAACTAGAATATTAACAAGCCAAGCAAGTTCACTGTCTGCTCTAAACGGACATAACTGCAGGTCAGCATGCAAATTCCTTCTATTATTTATACAGTTCCAGACAGTTATAGGATATTGCATACTGCATAGAATATTAGCAAAGTCATGGTGATACAGAAAAAGTAAAGAAAAAAATACCCTCCAGATTTTAACTCTGGTTGAAACATTCAGAGTAGACCTGAGAAGTGGCAACAGTTCAACACAAGGAGACCACACGTGCTCAGGCTCCCCTCCCAAGTTTGTGTTCAGAGCCTACACCAGCTAATTATCCTATTAGGAGCCCATGGAGGAGTGAATGACAGAATGATGACTCCACGATTTGGGCTAGCAGCATTTGGGAGGAATGGGTAACTGAAAATCCTCAAAAAAGTGAACAGAACTCTAAGGCCTTTGTTGGGACATTTTTCTTCAGCTACTGGTTATTTCTGGTACCGGGCAATTTTCAAAACACAGTGTGAAGAAAAAAAAATTGTAGCAAGATTCCTAGAAATCTCAAAAAGCTTAGAAGAATTAGAACACGAGAAGCAATTTAATGTGAGAGAGTGTATCAACCTTGGACTGAATCAATGAATGTATAACAATCCCATCTGTTTTTTTTTTTTTTCTTGTCTCTTATGAAGATAGCTCTGTATATCTTAATAGTCTGAGACTTTCCAGTGACTAAAACTCATTAATAAAGGAAGAACAGCATAGAAATTTTTGTGCTTATCAAAGCTACTACCAGTATTTCCATTATGGTAGGTGAGAAAATGTTGAAAGATAAATAATTAAATTAATCCATTAATTTATGTATTATGTACAGGAGGTGGCATCATAATGGCTTTCACATTTCCCACCAGGATAGAGTCTCTGCAGTTTAGATTGCAAGTACACATTTTTTCCTTGCAATCATAATTTATCTCACGACTTCTGCCTTCTGACTAATGGGGACAGAATCCTTATTCCCTTCCCTGCTGTCACCACTCAGCCTTGGAAAGACTGGAACTGCTCTGCTATCCTCACTGCCCAAATAATCCAGCTGTTTACCCAGACCTCATGTTCTTATGGTACACATGGGAAAGGCCCTTACATGAGACTCAAAGTGCTTTAAACCCTGCTCAGTTTGCACAGTGCTGCTGTAGCTCAAGCTAGATCATGGTAACTTTGAAGCAAACCAAAAGCAAATTCCATGGGAGCCTGACAACTGGAAAAAATCTCTCCTGTTCCTTTTAAATTATTCAGGAAATAAATCTTAAAATAATTTTCCTTTTCTTCATGGAAACTTTGAGACCCTTTTTACATCTCTTTCCTAAAAGTGACCATGTGTTTATAGGATGATCCAATCATTATTCTTTTCCAGTGTGCTGATGGCAGTGTAGTGCCATCAGCACATGCCCAGCAACATATCTGGACTAGACACCTCTTGTACGGTTACCTCTGAGGGACAGGGAATAGACCCAACTTCCTCATTTGACATGTTACCAACTCACAAGAATTCCTCAGTGCTGAGAACTTGATGCCATTTAAAATACACTTTGTTGAAAGTCTTATTTCTGTTATTTTTCCAGTAGCAAAGAAAGCCTGAGAATGAAAAAGTTTAAAAGGGGGGTTTCGTGAAAACATAGTCTTCACCTCAAAAATATAAATTCTGTTTTATGAAAATGGGGAAAAACAAGGGTGGTGGAAGACAGAACTTTAAAGATAATGCTTCTTCCAATGGAAAAATCCTAGAGAGAGAAACTAAAAAAAAAAAAAATTATATATATTTTACATCAACAGAATATTTTCCAGAATAAGCTTCCAGAATAAACTTCCAGATCTAATTAGGAAGGTTCTCCTGCCATTGACACTAGGAAAGGCAGTCAATAATCTGCTGGTAGAGAGCTCCTGAAGTCACAAGGGCAGCAATAACAGCAACAACATTAGGGTCCCAAAAAAGCCATAGGAGCCAGCATTCATTGATTTTGGGAGCAGTAAAGCTCACTGATTTTACTACTTGACACAACTAAAAGCAAAAGAAAAATCCTCTTCAAGGAAGTTATGTCATGTGTATTCCCTGAATACATTAACAAAAGAGGCCCTTTGGAAGCATATTAATATTCTACAAAAGCCAGAGAAAACCTGACATGTTTTGAAGGTGGTGCTGAAGTATCTGAGACATAACCAAGGATGAGTGGCAGCCTCTCAGGACACTTCTTACCATGATCACAACTTCCACTGCTTTCTTTCTCAGGGGGCTTCAGTGCCACTTCTTGGTACTGGTAAAGGAAGGACAGGAGAAATGGCAGTGTAGCAAAGTCAAAGGGTGAACAGGAGTCATCCACATACAAAATCTTCTGGATTATCTGAATCTCATCTAATAAAAGGTACTTCAAATAAGAACAAGATCAGGCCCTGTATTGGCTGTGAAAGAAAGCACTTGAAAATCTCTTCTAGGAGGAAGAGTGTGGGAGCAGTATCACTGACATTAAAAGAGTGTACATGTGCATTACTACCATATTTCTTTTCTCTGCATATCAGTCTGCAATTCCATTTCTCCTAGAGGTAATTTAATCTGAATGAAAACCAAATAAGCAAGTTTTCCGTGTTTCCCTTACCCCATTAGATAACATGGACAGTAGTTTGCAGAGTAAAGCATTTCTTGGGTATTATATATTATTGCTCAGTTTACAAGCCAAGAATCTTAAAATATTAACAGAATTAACAGTGTTCAAGACTCTTGGCAGTTACAGATTCTTGATATTTTCCCTCTTATAAAAAAAGAAAAAAAGTAATGAAAATAAATTACATGTCTTGTTCAAAGGCACTCAGGTCTATTCTTTAAACAGGAATTGAACAGTCTTTTGAATAACCAAGGGAAATAACAAAATATTGTTTCTGATTGACCAATGAATATAACTTTGATTAGCTTATAGTTTTAAAACATAACCAATCCAAAGTAAATATTTTGCTCTACCCAAACCACTGCATTTTTGATGTTTGTGCATTCTGGTGCACATCAACATTATTCAACAGCTATTTTTAAAGTATAAATTATTTCTTAACAATATAATTCAAGCATTTGATTTAGAAAATATGTTTACAAAATACTTGGGCTTTTAAAATCGAAATAATCTGCAAAAGTGTGCATTTTGAAAATGTTTTGCATGACCCAAATCTGAACACCTGGGAAAAAATGTGTCCAGTTATGTTCACTCTACACAGTCCTATCCACTACATTGTTTTTTTCATTTGTTTTAGGACTGAATCTGAAAAGACTGAAAATCAAATGAACCAGAATAGGATTGTTTTCTCTATTTAAAAGCTACATTGCAGAATGAAGGGATATAATTAAGGACCATCAATTATCATTATTATTTCTCCAGAAGAGAGAAAAAAAGAGTCTTGCTTTTTCACTGTATAATATGACCACAAAAGAGAAAATTCCAAAATAATTTTCTTAAGAGTTATCCAACATTATTTGGTCACCTTAGAAGCTGAAAATCATTTTTGGCAAGAACATTGCTAAAGAACCTGGAGCTATCTCAGTAGTCACTTTTATCAACAAAATGGGTTCCTCTGTTTTACAGATTTTAGCCTAAGAATTTAGAAGCCTGCTGCATTTGTACATACATCTTACCAAGCCTTAATCTGCTCAACACAGCTAAACAAGATGAAAATTTGTAAACATTATCCAGAGTGTGCCCAATACAAACCAAAAGTCTGTTTAGCAAAGGCATGTATGAATTATAATTATTCAGTCCAGTTTCAATTATTCTGCTCCTGAAGTGTCTGGAAATACTGATCAAGACATGTGAAATCAACCAATCATGCAGAAGATGCAGGTCAGAAAATAAAACTTTAAAGCTGGAAAAACTTATCCAGTTTGTCTGAGTCTTATTCTGTAACAGATCAGCACTGGAAATAAACAGTCAGACTGGCCAGAGTAGACAAGACTTTCAAAAAATAACCTGGCATAAAAACCTTGAAAATAACCAATCTTCAGAAAAGCTCCTAACAGCAAGAAAAATATTCTTAACATCCATTTAAACCTCAAGGTCATGGGTGGAAAAAACCCCCCAACTTTGAGGTTCAAGGATATGAATATCTAAAGCAATCAGGTTAGCATTCAAGCATATCTAAATTTGCAGTTATTAGATGGAATTGTGCAAAATTAATATTTGACAGAAAACACATTATTATTATTTTTAGCTGTAAATGAAAGAAAGGCAGAATCCATACAACAGTACTGGGTAGCAGTGTGAGGAAAGACAGGAATCCCAAGTGTAAGGTAGAATGCATTTTCATCAACAATCACAAGGCTGAAATATAAAGGACCATAGCTCACCCTGCACCCTAAGTGCAAATGTCCATAATAGGATGTGAAAGTGGAATAAGGTACAAGAAGCCCTCCCCCACTCAAACTTTTCATAGCAGGGATAAAAATGCTCTGAAGTGAAAGAGCAAATACATCACAATGCTACCAACTCACTGATGAGTGGGGGAAAACACCTCCTAAATCCTGGCACTGGCCAGAAGAGAATTCTTAAAATTGACATGGGCTCAAAGACTATTCATTAGCATGTCTCACACATCTCCCATGAAACTAATGTGTCTGCTCAAAGGATGCTTCATTTTCCTCGTCTTCATCATAGCATGTGCAGTGCAAAACCAAAGCTGGACCCCTACAGACCCAGGCTTACCAGCTTCCCAAAACACCACATGATTTATCATGAAATGGAAATACCAATGTTTTAGATGAAATGTATCCAAGGGAGAACTGATCTCAATACCTGACACATGTGTCCCCCAGCATTTCTTCCAGGACCCTACACAACTTGACTGTGGCACAGGGACTCAAGCAAATATCTGAGGTAGTGCTGAGCATGGGGCCACAGGACCTAGCACTTGCTGTGGCTACTGAATGAGTAAACTGACACATCCCCACAGTGTGCCTTGCAGGTCTGAAAAACCCTATGCCCTCCCCACCTTGCTCCCACCTTTAAATTGTGGATTTCAGTGACTTTAGCATGACTGAAGTAGATGACTGACTCCCACCATCCCGACCCCTTTAGGAGGAATAAAAGAAAATCCAAATACTGCCTGTGAGAGTAGCTGAGGTGCAGGGAAAGAGAGGTAGTTCCCTGCCAGTTTCTTTGCTTTGGAAATGAAAGCTATTGGGTATGAATGGCTGGTGAGAGATCACCTGTAAATACAACACATTTGCACTCTAAACAAGACAGTCCTACAGCCACAATGGTGTTAGTTCCTGTGTGAGAGGAATGAACTCTATGCCTTCACCTACCAGAGATGAGGGAGTAGGCACACTTCTGATGTGAATGTATGCACAAATAAGCAGCTTTTCATGTAACCCTCAGTGTTGTGTTTCCTTCTTTCTTCAGTCTGAAGATGCCATATACACTCAATGCAAATTACAGAAAAAATGTACCATTAGGAGTCACAGATTTCCAAACCACTTTCTAAATTATAGAAATGGGCTGTGATCTGTATTTGCATAAAAACATAAAAATGTCTACTGTGTGATTCAAATACTTCTAGCACTTTAGCATAATTAGTGTTCCTGCTTAAAAATCACCCATGGAGAAATGGATGAGGCCTTAAAATATAGCACAACACAAAATGCATCTTATGAACTGTACAGCTTCTAAAGTGCTCTTGAAACTCAAGAGATGGCATGATTTAAGGTATACTCTCAATTTCTTCTATATTATAGACTACACCTTCAACCCCAAATAATAGGATGTCACTAGCCCTCAAAGTTTATGAGTTCATGACCTAGTAGAAGATTTTATACTGTGCATCTGCATCAGAGTTTTCATTCCGTTCAGGAACGCACTTTTGAAAGTGATCTTCTGGTCACTGAATGAGCTTTGGTTCATGTGATGGTCTCAAAGCACATGGACTTGAAGACACACTGCAGGAGTGCCTGCATTGTACTCCAGCCTCTAGTGAATGAACATGCCCATTGGACAAGACTACAGTTTTCTTCCTTTAAAATTCCTGGAATTTTTATAGTGTGGATATTGTGTCTGCAGTACCAGTCGCTTTACTCTATTAACCCACTCTCATTGGTTTCACTGCTTGCTGATGTAGACTTAATGCACAGCTGTGCAGATATTAGACTAGACCCTTAAACCCCCATTGGAAACCAGGATTCATCTTCACAGAGAAAAGGTGGCCTTAAGCAAGGTCTGACCTTGTGTGTTTTCACTTGGTTCTCAAACCTTCATGACATAATGTTCTCACTTCCTGTGCCTTTTCTACAGTGGTGGTTGTGTTCTACGAAGAGAATAAATTCCAGAATGTGAGCTACTTTTGGAAACTAGGACTGGGTGCACTTGTGGAATTAGGAACTCAGACAGATGAAATGGTAAGATTATATATTTCTATCTTCTTTCCCGATATATGGAAACTGGACCACACACTACCATTCTCATTAGGATATTAAAAAAAAAAATTGCTCCTAAATCCTTATAGTCATAGCTTTGACTATTCATAATTTACATGTTCTTCTCTTGTCTGTGCTGCAAACTGTAGTGCAGAGCCCAAAAGCTGGAAGCAAAGGTGTCATTTCTTAAAAATATAAAGCTTAAAAAGCTTCTTCAAAGCTTTAGGGAAACCTATAGGAAATTGATTTATTCCAGGCTAGATAATGTACAGTTAAAAGAGAGAGTAATGAAAATGGTTCCAGCTTTGGCTGTGGTCATAATACATGCATCTGGAATGCAATTACTGGGAAATAAAAAATTACAATAGCATAGGGAGCAGATTTTTTTCTAGTTGTATGTACAAACAGCAAAGATGTTATCAAACACATACATCTGCATTCAGCAACTTTCATTTCTTCAAATAAAGGGAAGCAAGGTACTTGTTGTTTGAACAGTGACTGCAGTGTTCTGACTTGATATTAAAACAAAATCACCCACATACATCATTCTGTAAAAAAACCAAGAAGTAATAAAAATAAATGGCAGTACAGGTACTGGGACTAAGATGGAAAAGCACCAGTCACCAAGCAAAATTGAATGTTGCAAAAAGGATGATACAGAGTGTAGTTTATAATCCCAGGAAGATATCAACTTCTCAGTATAGGTCAGGCAATGTAGTTTGGCACTAAGGAGCATGGAACTAAATCAGATGAAAATATAAAATTAATGTATTCACAGGTGAAAAGGGAAAAAAAAAGTTCCCTAGGACATTTCACCCATTTCTCTACTACTGACAGAGATGAACAAGCTCAAATCATAGCCAGTGATGACCATGAAAGTTTTCTTTAAGCCAGAGTAGGGAAATGTAATACAATAGAACTAAGATCATGCTTCTCAAGTCGCCCAACAGTCCTTACTCTCTCCTGTCCACAGCAGAAGAAGCAAGGAGGGAAAGTGCAGGCAAGAGGAAAGGCTCTGGAGAAGCTTGTAGAGGAGAGGTTTGTGTAGGAAGGAGGCAGTGTAAGAAGGTGTTTAAATTGCTGGCTCTGGTCCCACCAGCTGAGTTCTGTGGCCAGCAAACCCACGCCTCTCTTGAGCAAGTCCCTCAGCCACCTTCTCCACCACTTCAGTCTTCTCTCTGGCCAGGCTCCCCTTTCAGCATCCCTCAAATGTCCCTGTCAGCAGTTTCTGTGTGCAGTCCAGGAGGCAAAGACTGCAATCCATTTCTGTAGCCGCAGGTGGCTGCCCTGTTCCTGCTTCAGGCAGTGCCACTGCAGTTTGGTGGGATGGGTCAAAGGGAGCCTCAACTCCCACTCTTCCCTAAGATCTACATCTCCTAGATGTGGCACCTGGATTAGAAGTTCTGCTCCTTTCGCTTCTCATTTCAAACAAAGAGACAACTAGCTCACAGGGATGCTGGGAACACTTCAGTATTGTCACTGCCTGGATAAATGGGTTACATAATAAGTCCAGATATTGACCACCTCTCCTTTTTCTGAGATGAGACACATACTAATTTTTTGCTGCCCCTTTCTTAGTATGCTTCACTTGGTTGTTATATGCAAAAAGCAATATATAACACTAACAGTTTAAAATAAGCTATAACAATTAAATTGAAAATTTAATGAACTTTCTTAATAGAAATTGTCACATATGGCCTATTTTGCAAAGAACCATTAATATTAAGTCTTTCTCACCAGAGTTTATCAAGCAGACATTATCAAGTTGGTTGTATTAGTATAAGTAATAACCTCATCTAAGTTTCCATGTTCTTATTTATCCTGTTACAACAAATTTTAAAAGTTTTATCTTGCATCTTTGGAATTACAGATTATTTCAAGAAATATTTAATATTTAATATAGCAATAATATAATTGTCCTTCATAATACTGGCATTATTCTTTCATCACAAAATAATGTCATTCATTCAGTGGTTACTTATTTGTGAGCAGAAAATGTGAAGTTCAACTCCAACTACCACATGAATGACAGTTCAATCTATTTAAAAGTTCTGGGCATTCCCAGACTTCAATAAATGAATTTGAATTAAGGTGAATTAAACTTTCAAGAAACATTTAAAACACAGTTCTTGCTACATTAAAATTCCCATTCTTTATTTGCTGCTAGACAGCCAGGGAGAAATTGAATAAAAATCAACAATATGACTGTAAGTACAAAGTGAAAAATATAAATTGATACTGTGGTATATGAAAATTTGATAAGTGAGCATTGCATAATTTTGGACATAAGATGTTTAAGTGCTATTTAACTATTAGGTCTGTCAATCAAGCTACTTTGATAAGTGACAAATTCTCAACGTGGTAATCAACCAATATCCCAGGGAGCAATTCGTTACTTCAGCACTTCTTCTGGATAGCTGAATTTGGTTCAGGTAAGAAAAGCTTTTCTTGATTGATGCCAGCACAGCTGGTGGAACATTTAGCATTTACTCTTAAAAAGATTTTTTTATTTGGGAAAGAATCCGTCATCAAAAGACAAAAAATTGTGAGTTGTATGAAATGCTTGTTTGAGGTAACTGCTACACAAAATGATACAGTAAATACCAGTCAGAAGATATGTGCTTCAGGCAAGAGAATAGAGGCCTGTAAATTCTGCAAAAGTGAAGGGAAAAAATGAACACAATAATACCATATGAAATTTTAGCCCCTTTTCAATCCCAAAACTCAGTTTAAAATAGTTTAAACTAGCTAGTGCACAGACCAAGTTCTAGAGTTTAATGTAATTTATAAATCTTTTTCAGGGGGCAGAATCTCAAAGGCATTGCAGGCAGAAGAATCAACATCCAAAAATGAACATTTTCTTGACAAAACCTAATGAAATTCCATCAATCAATGAAAACACTTGCAGAGAGTACTGGAAATAATCTTGAAATAAAAGCCATTAAATAATTCATTATAAAAATATCATCATGATATTGATTATAGGGCAATATTCAAACAGAACATGGGAAGACTTTTGATTTTTAACACATCTAAAAAAGTATTCTTCTCAAATCTTATCCAAGAGACAAATATTTCTTCAAATGATACCAGGAATACAAAATCCATATTTGACATATTATCAGAATAAAAGTAGGTTCTGGTCCTGTACTAGAAGGTCATTGTGCCTACAGGCTTGTCTTAAATATATAGTTTATGTTTTAATGTCTAATATATTCAGTTCACAGATAGATATAGAAAGTATTTTCCCTCTTCATGTCTGCAGAGCAGCTGTTTAGTGTATCTGCTGAGCATCACATCATTCCTGCACACATCTCTGATATCTGCATACATGTAAAGGTACGCTGGGTTTTATTGCACTTGAATTCTTCAATGTCTTCCTCCAGCTCAGGCTGTTAGCTATTTATCTCAGAATTCATGTGAATCAATTTTTTCAATCAACATCAAATGCTGTACCTTAGGCATGTAAATTGGATCTTTGGGAAATAACACTAAAAGACTCCTTAGGGGAAAAAAGTACAAAATTATTTCTCTGTATATCCAGTCATTTTAATGAATTTACAGCTGAGATGCAGGAAATAACAAAAGTTTAAGGAGAACAGAAAATGTAAAACAATATTGCAGTGTGGTATTATTGAGGAAAAATATTTAACTACAATAAAATATTTAACTACATAAAAACGAACAATAAAGAGAGGTTTATGACACCAATTTTTGATATTTCACCTTATTACATGTTTTTCTAGAGAAAAGTGTACGTTGACAAGGATTAAAACTTGCTACCCTTTAACTGACTGAGATATTTTATGAGTGATAGTGGACAAGTAGTAAGTTATATGAGAAAAATATGGCAAATTGACGTACAATGAAAAATACGTGGGGTATCAGGGGAATAGTTGTCCTGGCCCTAAAGGCTTATGAGAGGTAACAGTGGAGATCACAAACTAGTGATTACACTGAAATGAAACATTGCTGGACAGTGCAAGGCACTGACCCATGCCTCAGTTGTGGAAACCAGCTCTGTATATTTTGACACCCTCGGCAGTACAACCCAATACAGCTAACAAACACACTCTTATATTTCTATTGCTTTAGTTGGACAAAGCATTTTTCAAGCCATGGACCAGCCTCAGAGGAGAGGTGCTGCAGCTGAACAGGCAGAACTGCACATCAGAACTGCTAGTCCTCTAATCCAAAGCACTGCAGTGTTTGGTGGTGGAGCTGACTTGGGAGGCTTGCTGGAGCTTCGTGGGGACTGAAGCCCTGGAGGAGGTTCAGGAGTGCCACAGGTGATGCCACAAAGGCAGCGGGAAAGGCACGAGTACCAGAGCATGATGAAGCAGCAGGAGGTTCACATACGGCTAATGCCATGAATTCATGGACAGAACTATGAGGGGACCAAGTGAAAACAAAATCAGGAAAGAAGAATATAGTACATTATTGAAAGATCAGGAATGAAGCACAATAAATGGTGGCACAGCAGGAAAAGAACTCATGGGAACTCATGGATCTGAGATAATGGACAAAGCAGAAGAGCAGACTAAAGTGATAGGCAAACCAGAAGACCAATTTAAAACTGCTGCTAGGAAAACTATAGTAATGCATACTGTAGTCTCCTGCAGCTTACAAAAGATTGTTTAGCAATTATATTAATAATTAATCAGTTCTGCCTCACCAACCTGCCTGTCACTATCTCTGCTATAATCTGCCATCTCGAGTAGCACGGTGCTGGGCAGATTGAAACTGGACATACACTGTGACATAAAATCTCTGGCTGATACTAGCACACTCTACAGACATTTTTGTGTGGATATGGTGAATATCTGTATCTGTTTAATGCTAGATAAAGCACCGATCCTTGAATGCACTTTGCAGTTTGCCTGAACTGCATTAATAATTACTCTTCAATTGTGGTTAGTCAGCCATCTGTCTAACAATTTCAAAAGCATTAACCACATCGCTTTTTTTCTGATGTGGAGTAATGTCAAATGCTCTGCTGAAGTCAAGCGATATGTCCTCTTTATTCCTCTTTTCTATGAAGCTTATTATCTCATCAAAGGCAGAAATCAAGTTAGCTTGACATGATTTATTTTTATGTCTCCATACTGCCTTCCTGCATTAATCTCTTTTAAAAACTTGCATACTGTCCACTTCATTGTTTGTTGTAGTACTTCTTCTGGCCTATGCCTCACAAGATTTGATATTTTATTTATCTTTCCTGAAGATAAATAGTTTCAATTGATGTTTTGTACCACTTCAGATAAGCTGTTAATCTTCAAATTGAGTCCTAGCCATTTCTTCTACTATCCAGGTAAACCAGATGGATCAAAGCCAGTTTGAGAAATTTCTGGCCATGTATCATCTGGTCAACTGCATCATCACAATGGAAAACTCTGACATTAAATTGTCTATCATGGGTAGAGACAGGTCTGTTCCCTGCTGATTCCTGTACCATGCAGATAGAGAGGTATCTTGCTATCTGACTAATGATTTTTGACTGTTAAAGGACATATTTTTCCCTGTGTTCTCACTCTGACACCATCTAATGTTGTTGAGTGAAATTCACTGTGAAAAGAGAAATATAATCCAAACAAGGATGTCCAGCAAAGCTCTATTCTCTGAAAAGAGTCTAGAAGCCGTGGGGCAGCTGTAGCCACACCTCAAAATTTCTTTCACCAAGAGTGGTACTGTCTTACTGCAATTTTCCCACACAGAGTGCCTGTCTGACCCATGGGAGCTCAGGGAGTCTCTTCCTATGCCGTGGGTAAAGCCAGGTGCAGTTTTACTGTGCAGGTTAGGATTCAGCTTTGAGTCGCCACTAATTCTTGACTTCAGACAGTAACTCTTGGACTTCAGGGACTGAAGCCAGGCAGCTATGGATATTGAGGAGACATTAAAACCTGATTTGAATACAGGATAAAATTACTGAAGAAAGTTGAAAGATAAGATACAACTACATCATTCAAATCTAATGGTAACCCACATTATCTGTCATCTCTGTCATATTACTTGTCAACATGGTCAAGAGCATGGAAGGCATTTCTGGCAAGATTTATTTTTACTTGAATGACAGCTAATTTGTCATATAAATTGATCTCTAGAGCTATATGATGTCCAGTGCATAAAAGTCAGTGACTCATTTTAGCTGAAAGATGTGGCACTTTTAGTGAGACCAGTATATTAATACCAATATTTTTATTATTCGAGGAACATAGGGCAGAAGAAAAAAGCATCCAAGCTGACATTTCAATATTAGAGACATACAAATGTGGAACTGTGGCTGTTTGCCATAGGAAATAATATCAGAATGCTAAATTTTATATTATTTTCTCACCGATGATTCAGGGCTTCAAAAAAGAAATAACTGTAATATAAAGACAGATAAAATTCTGTCACCATTTCTGTGTGGGTTTAGTTGTGAGATTCACTGTATCATTCTCTAGACCTTAGCATTAGAGAACGCAAATGAGGTCACATGAATGAAAACAATCATAATTATTTTTCTTAATTTTTATCACCATTAAAAATACTGAAATTATTTAATAAATAAGTTAGCACTAATTACTAGTACAATTAGAACAATATCTTTTAAACATTTGTTACCTAAACCCATTCATTCTGTCAATCTCATATAATAATGATAGACATAATGATATGACAGATTTGTGCAATGAATTCCAGACAAAAGCTGTATGTCATTTGAAGAATTGTGATGTTTTTCTCTGTAACACGGTCAAAACTTTGACCTAAGACACACATGTGTATCCTAGTTTCATAGAAGTTGGGCAGTGCTTAAGCACATATCTAGATATATTTACATGTTAGAGAGACATAACGTCACCAATGCAGTACACCAAAACCATAGATTTTCAAGAAGTAATGGTTTTCAAAAAGCATAATTCTCTATATTTTGTGTCAGCCATATCTGCTCATATGTGAAAGGGTCACATCAGGTGACCCATAGCTCCTCTCAGACTGCTACCTGTAGGGACACCTAATGGTCTTGAAAAGGAAAGGAACATGCCCTCTTAGGGTTATGTTCACCATGTTATGTTACTTTAGCATTTCAATCATCTAAACACAGCATTCAAAAATGCCATAAATTCAATTTTCCTGCAGGATGTGTTATTCCAGAGATTTTAAACATTTCTTGGTATATACATACATCACCAAGGTATCTGATGTTACTGTCTAACAAGAGAGCCACTACTTTATCTGAATTTCTTGTAAGCCAAAACAATCCCATGCAACCACTGTAGTGCAACTCCAAACTCAAGCTAATAAACTGAGATAAACTCTCCTGCCAATAATTATTAGATTTATCTTGGCAATTGCACAAATTCAGGTCAGCTCAAAGAGAGCTTGCATTTGCCTGGAGTACATTTTATAACCATACTATAAAGAGGCAAAATAATTAACAGCTACTTTCCAGGGAAAGACATGTGCCTTTTCCCTCATTGCTCCCTGATGAAAACTGTATGATATTTCATTTTTTCTTGACTAGCCCAATTTAGCAAAAAAGCAGTTTGATAGCTCAGTTTATTTAAAAGTACATTACACTGTTAATTTTAGTGCGACAACTTGGTTCATTCCCTCATCCACTAAGTATTTAAGTTCAAAAATATTTAAGCAGCATCTGTGTTCCCTCATACACTGAGTCTCAAATACTTAGAAGAGATCAAAGGGAAAGCTATAGCTTTAAACCTAAAGCAAATTTTCAGGGTAATCACGTTGCTCTGAAATGGATTTTTAAAGCGTGTATCTTGTTGATCTGAAGTGCCATCAGAAATCTCAAAATGCTGCAATACTAGATGAAGTTTTAGAAAAAAAAGTCTCTGGTTTCCACATGCAGCTCAAAACACAGAAACTGAAGGAAGGGGTCTTTCAGGGGAGGTATCTTCTCAATCTTCTACACAGTTAATAGCGGATGTCTCACACTGAAGTAAAAGCTTCAGTATAGACTGCATGAATATTTCGTGAAGAGAATCAAAAGCTCAAAAAGGGAGACAAGTTATTGAGCATGAAAAATTAGCATTCATTTATAGATTTGGGGTTACAGTCCCAAAAATGTGCAATTCAATTGAACAGAACATGTGTTTTTGTGAATAAAATAGACAGTTACTCATATAATTTACAGTCTGTAATTAGGAATGATGAACAATTACAGGTCTGGAACAGAAAAGGTGACCTTAAAAAATGCAAATCCCTGATCATGCTTCTTTTCTCCCAGTTTGAAACATTTGGAAATAGAGAACAATAGCATGATTGTAGGTCTCTGATACAAAATTAAATTTCTAGGTGAACAAAGGGAAAAAATTTGGAATTTCCTGTAGCATTTGTAAAAGGCAATGGGTGAGTGCATAATATCCCACTGGCCATCAAGATACTATTTCACAAGAATATCAATCACTTTTTTAAAATGTGTGGCAACATATACCCTTTCTCACATATGCCCTTTAGAAGAATTGTATATCTTTCCAAGATATACAAAAGCTCTTTCATCCATCTATCTAAATCAGCAAGATCCTTATGAAATTTTGGGTGTGTTAACTTTATATGAGACAGGTCTCACATGAGATATGAGATATTTATATGAGATAGGTCTCATATCTCCTATGAGAGATGCCAGAGAGGCAGTCTCTGTCTGCTGTTTCCCTCTGACTGTCTAGCTGACAATCAAAACTTGCAAGGGCTTCCAAGTGTTCCCTCCTCATGTGCCTTTTCTCTCCACTACTGTGCAAAAAATGTAAGGCGCTTTTATTTTTAATAGGTTTTACAGTTTCTCTCTTTTCATGGCATTCTAGATATTATGTTAAAAAAAAAAAAAAGTCTGTGAGAGCTGTATCTTATTTGCATCAGGAGTTTCTCAGAGGAGTTTTGCTCGGTAGTTTAGTTTGTCTTTTGTTATGAATGGTTTTGTACTTCTGATGAGATTTCCTCCCCATGCTGCTGTTTCTCATGTTGCTCACCACCCTCTCTTGCCTCCTGGTACTTCTCAAAGGTCCTCTTTACCCCACCTTCACTTGTCACATATCCAAGAAAGGCTTGCTCAGGGTTTCTGCTGTGCCTCAAACTACTGAGTTCTGACCTATGTTCCAACTATCTAAAATACCTGATATAACTGATCAAAAGTGGTTTAGAAGCTCACATCAACATTCTACAACACTTGACAGGTTGCATATTTCACGAGAAATCTTGAAACATGTATGTCCACATGGCCTGAGAGCCGTAGCTCCCAGAATCATTATTAGGCACAGCCTAATAATGCTCAGCTCCTTTGGAGAACTAGACCCTTTCTATGAGACTTTGTGGCTCTTAACCAGTTGGCCTGGCTGTTTAAGATACATAAAATTCTGGAAGTCAAAAATTTGCAATAGAAATACACTGAGAATTCATTAGGAAAAGACAAATTAATTTGACATTTATGTTCAAAGTGGCAGTAGCATATCTAAAGAACAAAGGAGAGTCTTAATGATCTACAAACTGAGAGCAGACAACACATTGCCTGACACACTTTAAGCTGGCTTTCATGCACAAATTAAAGGCAGAAGACTAAATACAGGGCTGCAATTTATTGGAATTTCAATATCTGCGCAAGGTGCATGATAAATGAGATAATATATGTCTGTGATACAAGAGGGAAGGCTTGAGGGCCTTGAGGCTGAATAACAAAAAATGGAATCCAGGAAAAAAACATCTTAAGATGAGAGGCCAAATATGACAGGGTAAATAAGAGGTAACACTGAAAAAAATTCCCTATTTTCAAGAGTAGAGCTTTGAAAAAACTCTGATGACAATAAAAATGTAAAGACTTCATAAAGACAAGACAAAAGGGGAGGTACAGGGAACCATGACACTGTACAGGCAACCATGCAATACACAGATCAAACAGTATCAAATTGATTCAGATTTAAATCTGAAATGTGATGTCACACCAAAGAAAGCTTTTAAGAAAGGTTTTAAGGCAGGGAAGATGAAGTGGCAAGGCAGAAACTGAACATGCCGTTCCAAGGAAGTTGTTGACAATAAGCACCCAGATGACCTTAGAGAGCCAGCAGGATTAATTTATGAAGAATGACTGAATTTGCTAACCTCATAAAGGCTAAGTGATAGCACAGTGGAAGGCTGAGGGTGAGACATTTCTACATATTTAAGAGAGTGTAAATGCCACAGGGTAGATCCTGTACAACACAACATGAAGTTTGAAATGATGGAAGTATGAAGAAATTTTTATTAATGGCAAACATTTTTGGCTGACCTTTGATTTTCACAGGAGAAAACAAAACAATTTTCACTTATTCTAATGTGCTTTTTTAAAAACCCTATTCCTATTACAGAAGAACATGAAATTCTTGCAGTTTCTGTGTTACATGCAAATTTTGCAAGCTAACATGCCTCAAGCAGGCCACAGGGGTGAGCATTTTTCTCTACAGCTTTACTCAGTCCTGATCTCCTGGCACATTTCAGAGGAAAAGCCTGGCCTTTAGTGCAGTGGTTCTTCAGAGGTGAAGCATTTTTAAAAGGATTTGCTGCTGGGAGAGTGAATAGAAAAACTGTTGGAAGTACCACACTCTACAATAAATCAGTTCCTGAAAGCAGACTTAAAAAAATGTGAATAGTCTAAATAAAATAAACCAGCTACGCAGATGTGTTTTGACCTTTCCCTACTTCTTCCTTTGTTTTCTGTGTTCATTTATCATCATTTATCTGTTTCTATTTCCCAGTTTCTCTTACCTCATTTTCTTTTATTGTTCTTATTTTCTTCGTTCTCTTGACGGTTTTATGATCTTGTTCTCGATGTCTCTATAACAGCACTTCTATATTCTTACCCACCTAACTCATTAGCCATCTTTCTACATGCCCTGTGCTCTGACAATTTCTCCTCTTAGAGAAATGTTTTTTATGAACAAGACATTACGAACTTGCTCCTTTTTTTTTAATAAATAATTATTAAGGACTGTAGCAAAGTTGTCACTAAATATTTCCAGTTTACAAATTGGAAAGCAGGAGCACAAGGAGACTTGGTCTACAGCAAGTAAAACTTGTGCCTTCCAAGTAAAATTTATGTGCTTTTAAGTATTAACTGTCTCTTTACCTTTATTCTGTATTTCAAGTTCCTCTACCTCATCAATAGCTCTTCTTTACTCTCCATATTTTTTTCTCCTTAAAAGTTTTTTCCCTTTCAGCCACAAGAAATATTCTGTTACACACGTACATACATACAAATATGTATATATAAGTACTTACATGTGGTACTTCTATATTCCCACATGTAGCTGAACAACAAGAGAACTGTGATAAAAAGGAGATATGCAGTAAGGCCTCAGTCACATGGAATAATGGTGACTGAAACACACCCATCACCAGATATAAATATCTGAGGACTTAAACTCTTTTTCTTCATTATTTCACACAGTGTTCATCACTAACTCAAGACCTGAGCATTTAGCAATACCATGACACAAGTAATAAGTAGCTATGTGTGGTCTTTTTTTATGAACCTATTTGGTCCTGGGATGTGTTTTTTTCCTAGTCTTCATTTAATCAATTATTTTCACCCTATGTGCCACAACATTGGTGTCTTAATTGGAATTTAATATGTCCTACATCTAATGCCTCCTCTTTAATTTCTCATTAGTGGTTACACTGAAAAAAAAGCCATTTTTGATTTGACCTAATTTTAATGGGTTTTCTTCCTATTAGAAATTTTTTGAAATACTGAGTCTCAAATTTCTATCATGATTTGAAACACTTTATTTATACACCTTCTGAATTCTAGTTGTTCTCACAAAGCAAGTGTGTCACTTAGTGCCTCATTGCACATGTCAGTCACATGTCAGTGCCACATATCTTCAGTGGCTGGGATCAGGGAAGTCTGTTAAATAATAATGATTATCCACTCAAATGGGAATAGGTTAAGACAATAAAATGATCACTTAGTAACTGAGGTTAGATTTGTCCAACTTTGATCCCAGTGACTGAAGCCCACAAGGTTTAAAATCCTTCTCCAAAGCAGACAGGTGTTTTAGCCTAGACTTGAAAAGCAGAGTCCCTGAGATATGGGGAACTTGTACAGAAGGAAAGTACATGCAAGCAAGAACAGTTAGTGCACTCCTTCATGACTGGAGTCCTTTTTTAAGTCCAGCCAGAAGAATAAAATATAGCAGCAAAAAAAAAGAAGCTGTGACAATGGGCAGCGGTTTTGAACTGAAGGAGGGTAAATTTATTTTAGACATAGGGAAGAAATTCAATCGCAGTCAAGGTGATGAGACACTGGATCAGGTTTCCCAGAGAAGTCATTCCTGTAAGTGTTCAAGGCCAGACAGGATGGGGCTCTGAGTAACCTGGTCAACTGAAAGATATCCCTGCCCATGGAGGGGGGGGTTGGACCAGACAATTTTTAATCATAGAATCACAGAATGATTTGGGTTGCAAGGAAATTTAAATATCATCTAGTTCCAACTCCTCTGGTCCAGTGCCCCACAACCTTCATTGTAAACATTTTCTTCCTAATACCTAATTTAAACCTATTGTTTTTCAGTTTAAATCCACCCTCCCCCATCCTGTCACTCGCTCTTGTAAACAGTCTTTTTCCATCTCTCTTGTATGGTCCCCTCATGCCCTGGAAGGCCACAATTAGATCACCCCATAACCTTCTCTTTTCCAGGCTAAACAATCCCAATTCTCTCAGCCTTTTTTCATATGAGAGTGATTTATCCCTGTGACCATCTCGGTGGCCTCCTATGGACTCACTCCAACAGGTCCATGTCTTTCCTGTGCTGGGCATCCCAGAGCTGGATGCAGTGCTTCAGGTGGGATCCCACAAGAGCACAATGTTGTCTTGGAGCACTAGAGTTGCTGTCTTGGATCACCTCCTTGTCCCATGTACCTGAGCATAGCTTCTGGGAGGATTTGTTTCATTATTTTATAAGGCACAAAGGTGAGGTTGACAAGTTAGTAGTTTCCAGAGTCCTCCTTCTACCCTTTTTGAAGATGGCAACTTTTCCTTTTTCTAGTCACCTGGGACTTCACCTGACTGCCATGACTTCCCAAATACCATGGAGAGTGGCTTGGCAACTCCATCAATCAGCTCACTCAGGACTCTGGGATGCATCTCATGGGTTCCCATAGACATGTTTGTTCAGGTGGTCATGAATGAACCTGATCTTAGCTTACGGTGTGGGGAACTTTGCTCCCCCAGTCCCCATCCTGCTGTCCATCCACTCAAGAGGAGTGGGAAGAGAGTTTGCCAATGAAGACTGAGGCAGACTTCTCATCCATTGTTATCAGTTTACTTGCATCAATTACCAGGAGGTAAACCTTCTCTGACCTTTCTTTTCTGGTTAACATATCTGTAGAAGCCTTTTCTGTTATCCTTTGTGTCCCTTTCCAGGATACGTTCCAGCTTTACCTTGACCTTCCTCACCCCATCCTTACACAACCAAGCTTTTATAATCTCCCCAGGTCACCATTCTACCTTGATCTGCCTGCGCATTTGCTCCTTTCCCTTTACTCTGACCAGCAGGTCCCTACTCAGGCTTGCTCCTCTCTTGCCCTCCTTGCCTGATTTCTTATTCCTGGGTTACCAGCTCTTATACTCTATGGAAGACTTCCCTAAAGATCTGCCAGCTCTATTCTGATCCCTTGTCCCTGAAGGAAGGCTCCCAGGGAATCCTGTTGATCGTCTCCTTAAAGAGCTGAAATCTTGCTTTCTTGAAGTTCAGGGGTCTGATTTTGCTCCTTACCTGATCCATATCTCCCATAGTCTCCAATTCTATCAGTACATGATCTTTGAATATCCAGTCATGGCAATCATTCCCTAGAAGCTGCACTCCAGAAGAATTTTTGAGTCTGCACAGAGAAAAACATCCACAAAAACTATCCACAGGAATACTTTAAAGAACAGTTATGTTCCCTGCTAAATAACTATGAAACACCTATTAAAGGTAAACATGGGCCTTCAGGGTTTTCTTAACTAGATTGTGAGTAGGGTTAATTGCATATAGTAGCTTATTGCCTCTTAATGGGAAGCTGTGTAATTCTCCTTGCATATGCAGGTTTGAAGGGTTGATTACATTATAAATTACCATGTTCTCCACCACTTATTTCCTTTTGATAATTCATGAATCGTGTATGCATTTCAGTGTTGGAAAATTTAACTTTTAACTCACAGAATTTCTGTCTATAACCAGAATAAGTGTTCTATACTATAAATTTATAGTATACCTTTACAGTTTTACATTATCTTGGTTAATAATCAAATCAACATGTCCTAAGATGATATATGGCTTAGATAATTCTTCTTTAAATAGATATGTTTAAGTCAGTGAAGAAAAAGTTTATTTTGCAACAATTTTCATTTCATGAGGTCTACCTTAAAATGTTTCAATCATTTGTGTACATTATGTCTTCCTTTTTGAGGATTTGGCCACTCAGTCGTTTCCTGTGTACCACAGCTGCATTCGTGTCAAATCACTCTGCAAAAATACCTAAGATTTTATACCAAAAGCTGATGTATCAGAGAAAGCACAACCTGATGCACACGTTATTGCTATATTTTAAAAGAGCATTTCTAATGGCTACACTTTCACATGCAAACATTTATGGCTCCACAGCCATCACTCAAGCCACATAAGAAATCCCACTGCAAACTGAAATGATACTTGCTTTTCCTATGGCTGGTTGACTTCATCTGTCACTCACTAGTACAATCAGCTACTTCTTAATCTCTAAAACAGTTTCACACTATTGTTTCAGCCAGATGCTAAGCCATGAAAACCATAATATGATTAGAAATTCTTATGTCAAATGCATTTTTAAGAAGTCTTATATTTGCAACAGGACCTACATGTGCTCAGAATTTCAAGGCACAATAGAAAGCTTTGTTATAAAGATACCGTTGATAAAACCCCAGAATTATCTAAAAACTATATACAATAATTCAGCTTAAGAGCTATTGCACTGTGGCTGAATAGCAAAAGATCTGGAAAAAAGCTTTCATATTGACCTTTTTTCATATCTATTCTGTACTTGCATAGACAATTAGAAATGAAAGGATTTTAATAACACAAATTATCATAATGTTTAAATGTTTTTAGTTTTTAATGGATAAATAATTGAAAACCTATTTTTTAAAATATGTTCCATATTACATGCTGTTGGAGACAATACTCAAGAATCAATAACACCAATTTCCTGACAATATAAGTTTTAATGAAAGAAGGTAGTGAATCTACATGTATTCATTTCCATTCCAGGAAAATGCAAAAAGACATTAAAATAGAAACTAATTTGATCCTTTCTCCTGGGGCTTTTTCTATAGTAATGAATCAGACTATAGAATACCAAGTGCTGTAGAGCATCACACTGCTGCATACACAGTTTAATCTCACAGTCAGAAAATACACGAACTAAAACTGAATACAGGCTCAGTTCTGTTCTGATGTATGGAAGCATTACAATAACAGTAATTTTATGACCATTTTCTTTATCATGTTTGTAATGTGGGTATCTCTCAATATTAATTTTAACATAAATTGTTGTTTGAAACACCACACCTCATAGCTTTTAGGCTGCTCTAGATACCTAGATGATCTCCAGAGCCTTCAGGGCTGGGCAGTGTGAATTCCCTCACTTGTCACAGAACCTTGTTCATAAGACAAGGTTCTGTGAGACACCCTGTGAAATGATGGAAAAGCATTCCCCTTTCTGTGAGGAATCTGTTCAAGTCTATGGCTATATAGGAACAAACCAGTCCAGTAAAGCATTTTTTCCAGCTGCCTGTGGCTTGAGGTTTACATGAGAAGGATACCTGGAGGTTCTAAGGCCTGCAACACCCCTGCAATGATCCTACATCCTCACTCACAGTTATCTCACCTTTTTGTGCTGGCACAAGAAATTGTGAAGCTGTGCTGTGATCAAGGAATGAATCTTAGTAGAATTAGATATGTCCAGAAAAAAATAGATCTGGTCAGAAAAAAAAAAGTTAGCTTTAACCTGATTTTTTTGGATACTAACAGTGGAATCCTCAAAAAGACAGACACATGATCTGGAGGAAAGATAAGGCTGGTGGATCCTGCAGATCACAATGCCCAGGCTACAATGCTCTGAGAAGCTCCCAGAACCACTTATTTATAATGCAGTCATAGGAGAATCAACACTATCCCACTAATCTAGTATCTTACCTACCTATTACAAAGAAAAAGGTAATTTTGAGTTATAACTCCCCCAAAATGTACTAGGACTCTGTAAGTAGCCAGTGGAAGTTGTTACCAATTAAATCAGCTAACAAGTTCTCTTGGTATTGAGGGTCTTTTTTAAAGTACTGAACTTATCTGTTAAAAGAAAATCGTCACAATAAGACTCAGAAATTTCATCTTGCCACCCAAGACACAGCTTGAGTGTGGGCATTTTATGAAACTTTTAAATTTAACATCTATTCCATATATATATTCCCCATCCCTGGAAGCATTCAAAGGCAGGTTGGATGGGGCCTTGAGCATCCTTATCTAGTGACATCCTTGCCTATGGTGAGGGGGGTGGACTAGAAGATCTTTAAGATCCTTTCCAACCAAAACAATTCTGATTCTGTGTACATCTGGCAGATGGTTATTCAGCTCTGTGGGACCACTAGCCTCACTCCTCACCCCTGCACTCAAAGGCAGTGCTCTGCTCTACAGACTGCTTTTCCTCTAAATGGACTGTAGCTCTACAGTAAGCCTGTACTCTTGCCATCTGACTCTTGCTAGACTGCTGAAGTTCAAAGGAACCTGTCTAAATGAACCAAGACTGCAGGTGCTGGGTAGGAAACCAGGCTTACAACCCTCCCCTGCCTGCTTCAATGACTCTCCTGCAGCTGCATTAGACCTCTTTGCAATCCCAGTCCTCTTCAGCTTCCAGCCGTGAAATCTAGTCACAGCTGTGAGTAGATACTATTTTTTTATCTTGCCTATCAATTTCTTTGTTGCACAGATATTCTGGATACTCTTTCAAAGCACTCTTCAGTCTTCCTGATTTGCAAGTCAAATATGAAAACACTTCTGGTTCCAAGCTTGACAGTTTACTCATACCTTTAAAGTCAGCTAAGTCTGAGCAAGTTTATAAAAGGCTACAGTAGTTTTCTCTATTAAATTAGTGGGAAAAAAAAAGAAAAAAAAATGTATTAGTCAGTGTCATAACTTCTTATTGTCTGATGCCCTGTTGATATAAAATGAGCTCTACTGCAAAGGGTTACCTTAAAAACCTAACAAGAATGGTATGATTTCTAGAATACTAATTTAACACATGCAGTTTTAAAGCATTACACTTGACAGAAAGGGTGGTAATTGAATTACAATTGAGTTATAAAGCAATAAATGGGAGGTCAAATTTTGGTCTCTCAAACTATACCAGCATTGTTCACTCCAGTGGCATTAAAGAAGTGTGGACTGAAGCAGAATGGTTTAAGATGTGTCTAAAATAAATTTTTTACATTTTACTAGACATTAATCTCTTTTTCATTTTAAATGCAGAAGGCATTCTTAGATAATCTAGCTTGACAGTCTGATTAATAAAGGCCACTGAATGATCCTCTGGCTGCTGTCTTCTATACCATAAGTCACACAGTCCAGTCCTGAAATAATTTCTAAACATACCCAAGGGACAGAGTCTAAAATTAGTCTAATCATCCACCCAGTAAGACACTCCCCACTATGACTCAGAGTGATAAATTTCAGTTTTTCCAAAACTAGGGTTTTGGCCTCTAAAAAACCCCAAACCCAAACAATTAATGGGGACTATAAAGTATGACCAAAGCCTACTCGTCATCATGGCATCAGGCATGCTGGTTGTGAAGGTTTCTGGAGACCTTTAGGTTAAGTGCCATGTTTTTTAACTACAGAACATCTACCCTCTCATGTTTTCCCCAGAGGAAAAAGGAGGAGATCCCTGAACATCTGGCCTCCAACAAAGGGAACAATTCTATGAACGGATAATCAAAGCTGGATGCTCTTGGATGAAAGTAAGAAACTGTCTGTAAAAAGGGACAAGAAAAAAAGTGAGTTCCAAAATCAGTAGAGGGATTTGGGAATGCTAAAATCATGAAGAGCATAATGAAGAGATCAAAAAAATCTTCAAAGCATGGCTACAACATCAAACTTTCTGACTTCTTATCCATATGAAACCCCCACAATTTAGAGGTTTGCTTACAAGGGCACTAAATTAAAAAACTAGAACAAGAAAAACAGTTCAAGCTCATATCTCAGTCCTTTTGCTTTGGCAGCCTAAAAGTAGTGGGGAATCCCACTCAGAGGCAGAAGATAGGCAGAGCACAGATTTGAGTTAAAGAAGCCCAGCTATTTCACCAAACGTACAAGATGAAAAAAGTAGTTGGGAATCATACTCAGAGGCACAAGGCAGAGCACAGATCTGAGTTAAGGAAGCCCAGCTATTTCACCAAAAGTACAAGGTGCAGCTAGATCTCTTCACAGACACACACACTGAGCTGACAGCAATCCAAATGCCAGTAAAGTGTTGCGTGGCTCAGTCTGGCACCTGCAGTGTAAAGTAAACTGAACAGTCTCTTGTATCTTCTGACTGTACTGGTGCACAACGATAACTAAAAGGAATTAGAAACTTGTATTGGAAGCTTGTATTAAAGGCAGACCAACAAAGTGCAGATTTCAGTGTCTTCTACAGCAACAATCTCAGAACAGGAACTCAATGTTATTGATACCACCCACTGCAAATCCACCATTACCAAATTACTATCACATGGACCCTGGGACACAGGCAGGTAACCTCCCTATTTTGTCAAAACAGCTTTCTGTGGTTAGCCAGATTAAAAATACAAGGAATCAAATATTAAAAATGACACATTTAATGAATATATTAAAAAAGCAATATAAAATTATTTATGGCTCTGACCCTAGCAGAATCCAAAGAAGGGCATCATTCTGATAATTCTGAAAAAATCCAGTACACTCTTAGGCACCAAGACTTGAACACATGTAAATGGACAAGGGACTCAAGTCAGCTCAAAAGCAACCAATCTATCAGAATACTTTTGGGAAAAGAGTCTTGACTTAATGTTAAGTAAATGTAAAATGTAGATTTTAAATTGCAGCATATGACAATGAAGCCTCTTACAATTTCAAGTAACAAGATGATTAAAGAAAAAAAAATAAAAGCAGAAGAAAAATAAACCTCAGAAAACCAAAACCCCACAGGTTCCACTATCAAAACTGGTATCACAGTATTCCAGCCCAGCTGAGTGCTGGCCATCTTGCAGATCAGTGAGATTCAATGAGGCCACTTGAGGTTCTCCATGTTCCCTCTGAAGAGTCAAAAAAAATCCTTCAATAAAACAGGTATCTGAAGAAACAAATGTAGGTAAGGAAACAGCAACTAGGGTCATGGCAAACTAGGTGGCAAGGAAGTTCCATGTTTTGTGAAAACTAAAAAATTTGTATCTTCATTGGCCTCTGCAAATATGCAGCAAAAAGAAGAGCTCCCTATCCCAGCTGATGATGGCTTAATTTAAATCAGAAAAATCAGGCTAAAAAGGAAATGTGTTTTGTAATTCAGAATACAATTTTCAATGGTAACAAATAGGAAAAAAAAAAGCTAAGGGCAGAGTTTAGAGTGTGAATTAGTAGCTTTTATGCTGAAATACTGTGGATGAATTCATCGTATCAACGACATAAGTTTCAAGCATGACTAATGTGATTGTCAATCTAGTTTCTCCCTTACCTTTGAAGAGAATCAAAAATTGCTGTTTTCCTCAAAGACTTCCAAAATAACATCACATCTCCAGCAATGAGAATGTAAGGCAATCTTTTATGGCTGAACAAAAGGTATTTCTTGGAATATGGCTGCGAGTTTTCTCCAAATAACCCGAGGATCTCTGTGTCCTCCAAACCACAAATCCTGGTGTCTTCTTACCAGGATGGGATAGTTAAGAATACTTATTTCCACAGCTGACCATTAAGATGAAGCATGTCTCTTCTAGTCATAAATTATTAAGATACAGACAGAAATATCAAAGCTAGTGTCAGCATATCAGATAAATTTAGGATGCAGAGCATAAATAAGGTAGGCAAAGCTGTCGCATGTCATCAAATGTGTGTCTTTAGACACGGGCAGAAATTTGCTCCCTACTTGGACCTGTACAAGGCCCAAACTCAACAACGTACCACAGACACATCTTGGGGCAGGGAACATCTTGGAGAATAAGTTTTTCCAAAGAAAATAACATAAAATCCTACAAGATCCTCCAGAAGTATCACTGAAAATCCAGGTTATACACATAAAACTTTAGTACTGTCAAAGTATCCCAGTGTTTCTACTTGTATTTACCCAAGCTAATTAGAAGTATCTAGAAATACCATCCATTTGTCTGTACTTCATCAGCTTGTCTATGAGGATGATAAAAGTCTAGCTGCAGTGAAGATAAAAACATCCCCTATTCTTCCCTCATCCATCACTCACCATAGAAGACTATCAGTTTAGTTAAGCTTGATTTGCCTGTCATAAATCCATGCTCACTACATCCAGTGACTTGGTGTAGTGACTTTTTCATATGTTTGGAAATGGTTTCCAGCTTTCATTAGCTCCATCAGCTTCCCAGAGGGCAAACAAGGCTGGCTGTATTGCAAGCCCCAAATCCTCCTCGTTGCCTGTCTTGAGTGATTGACGTTTACATTCTGAGTCCCCAGAAGCGTCCCTGAATCACCTAGGCTGAGATTATCAGTTTTTGCTTTTCCTAGCAGTCCTTGATCCCCAAAGACAGTCCCAGCGTCATACACCTCCAAATATTTAGTGTCAACAGCAGCTGTGCAGCCAAGTGTTAGATTTCAAGATCTGAAGCCCTTGCCCCACAGTAACAGGATCAAGGAGAGACCACCTGTGTCCCCATGCTCTTGGAAATCACCCCAGAACCCTGTAGTCATGCTTGATACACTCCAGATCTCTTCTGGCAGAGAGTGGTGCCAGAGCCCTAAGACCAGACAAGCCTCTGAAGCCTCTCCATGCCCTGGATTTGCGTTCCAAGCAACACCAAACTCTCTAGATAGCAGATCAAGGCAGACGACCTGGGCCTCCATCCTGCATGGCAGGGAATTATTCACAGCTATCTGCTGCCACTTTCTCCTGATCCCATACAGATCCCAGCCCCTCATCTGCAGCCAGGGCACTGAATCTGCTCTGTACACAGAGATCCACAGGCAGCCAGGACATGTCCTCCATTGTCAGAAGTCACAGGCTCCCTCCTGTACAAACTCCTGCATCCTTTAGCTGGGTGCTGGGTGCTGGGAGCTGTGGTCGAGCCCTGGCTCTAACACTGGCCACTCCCCAGCACCACTGCAGGGATCCTCCAGCCCTGCTCCTCAGAAGGCAGCTGGAGCAAGAGCCCCAAACCCACTCTGGGGAGCCACAGCTGCCAGAGCTCCTTAGAGCTCACACAGCTTTTCCTAGAAGTCCAAGCCTCTCGTAGGTATCTTTGGATGTAGGAGTCAGTAGAGAGTGTTTCATAGCATCCCCAGAAGTCCTCCAACAATCCTAAAAGTTCTGAAAAACATATCACCTTTTCTTTTCACCACAGATTTCACTTCATTTAAAACTTCCTCCAGGAAAATCAGCTTTCAATGACAGTGAAGAAACTTGCAACAAAGACTACAGACAACGTGTGTAACTTTGTACCACAGATGCAAAGTTGAATTCCAAATATCTTCTTTCTCTGTTTGGTATTTTGCAGTCTTTGGACTCACTGAAACATTAATCAGAGGCAAAGCAAAATGCAGAAATATTTTAGAAGTAGACTATTTTTAGAAGATCATTTAAACATAAAAGTGCAAACAATTATGCATGTTTAAGTTCCCACACAGATGACCTCGAAGACAATGGGACTCGTGTGAAGTCAAGTATCAGCCAAGAGTTTGTGATGCTGGGGATCCAGTCTAATGTTGGGAGAAATTCTCTGTCAAAATCAAATCAATTTCAGTGTAAATGACAGTTTTACAGTGAAACAAACATCCATTCTGAAGCTAACAGGTTAATTTTTAGCTGAAATCTTTCCTAAAACTCTTATAAATGCAATTATTATTTTTTTGCACCATATGTAAAAGACAGAAGGCTGCAGTTAATCAACAGCATTTCTCATTCTATTTTCCAAGCCTCCCAGGGGAAGACTTTGGCCTCTTCAAAGGAGGTGAAATTCATACAAGGCAGAAAATGAAAAGAAGGCAGTATTTTTCATTTTATGCTTCCCCATTTTTGCCTAACATTTAGCAAAAAATAGAACAATCTATTAAATACAGCCAATTAAATACATGTTCTCCGAATATGCATTTTCTGGTTTGAATTTTGCTAAAATGTTTATGGAAATTATCCACCAAAAATAAAATAAACTGCCACAAATACATATATTGTTGAACATAGATATTTTCTTCCAAAAAGATGGTATTTTTTATTTAAAATATTGATATTGAAAAGACAATAATTGCATGGAAAGAGAGTCATAATTCAGAATCTTTCTACATGTTTATGAATTTTTTGTTATTGAAGGGTATGATACAGTAATCATGCAGAACTGTATTTGAGACTGCTCTTCTTGTGACATCATCTCTTTAAAAGACTTTTGGTGAGGCACCCAATTTACTTCATCTCATTGTTATGTTAAGAGGACAGATTTGAATGACTGAAGAAAAATTCCAGCTCTTCCTGCAGATCTCCCAACAACCTTAGTACCACTGCGTCCTTGCTCTGAGCACATTTTTTACAGCCTGAATGTATTTTCAATATAGATTTTTAGTTTGGTTTACTACCGGAGACAAACTTACACTGTCATATCTAATATCACTTTTTGTCTCTTAACAATGAATTTGAACTCACAGATCAAGCTTAACAAAAACTGGCACCATGGTAAAGGTGCCAAAACTTCCTATGAGTGTCATGAAAAGAGACATGGAAGTAGAAAAGACAAGAACAGTGTCGTAGTAGTGTATTGAAAAATACACAGTAAAAAGCAGCACATGCCAGCAGAGCCATTATTATTGTAGTAACACAGGTATAACTGCATATTTTTATTAATTGAAGTCTAAGAGACTCTGTATGAAGACATTAGACCCCAAGGAAATTAGATTATTAAAATGACCACAGATGGACCCAATGCACTACAGCAGTTTGAGTCAGATGCTTTAAGCAGCATCAAGGAAAATCTCATTCATCCTCTTCTGCAGAGATGTTCTCCCAGCCACTCTCTCCACTGTGCTATGTGAAAAGTTTGAGGAAGGCTTGTGTTTGGTGTGGGGGTCCAAGGTGACCAGGGCAGGGCTCAGTGGGGCACAGTTCCCCCCTGCTGCCCAAAACAGCCCCTAGGGGACTCAGGGGCTGCATTTCTTTCACCAGCTCCCTTTTGACAAAGTGATCATGCTCAGAGGCAGGAACACAACCATAAACTAAATAGGATGGTCACCATATTTTTTATGGTGTTATTTTGTGGTCTTCTGATGGGGCAAAGGATATCTGAACAGTGCATCAGGCTGTTTTGGTGTTTCCTCTTATTGAGGTGCAGACAGGCCTAAAAATTAATATTCCATAAAACCCTCATTCAACTTAGATATTTCACATCTTCTAATCATTACAAGTACCACACAGTATAATTCTGTTTGCAGTTTTAGTATACTACATATATAATGCAAACATTCCAACCTCCATATGAATATAGTTTTCTGTCAGGAATTTTTTGCTGTTCAAGGGTGGCAGTATGGCAGTAGTACAATCCAATTATCCCAGGCTCAGGTATTTTATACCCAGAAAAATCTAATGTTGAAATGAAAAAATAACAGTTCATATACAGAAAGAGTCATAATTCAATGTAGCCTTGAGTGGAGAGTATATGGAAAAACTGTCTTTAGCTTATTATTAGTTTGCTTATTATAATCTGGAATTAAAATGCAGTAATTAAAAATATATGAAGAGCACATAATTTTCCAATATTATTTGTGATTTTCAGGGATGTGTTAAGGTTGGTTCTTACATAAATCTTAAATTCTAAATCTCAAATTCCTGAAACATCTTCTTATCTTGAGGATTCAGGTGCACTGATCATCCCTTGAATGGGATGTCTTTTTAGGAATGAGGAACAGACTGGCTTACTTTAGAAGCACTGACATTTTGAGCTAGTTTGATTTGGAGAAGGGAAACACAAGGTAAAATAGTTGCTCTATCCCTTTATAGCTGGCTTTCAAACCCAAGGACTGACAGCATAATTTTTTCTCATGGAAGTAGAACTTGAAAGCAAAGAAGGTGAGCCTGACAGTTGATAGCTTTTCTCTTTCTTTCTCATTGAAGAAAGAGCACCTAGCATTTCACAGCTTATGAACTGATAAATCCTTTTCCCTGACTCTGAAAGGGTAATTCTCACATGTTTGTGCTATTAACTCATGAAGATAAAACAGTTCTTTCATGTGTTCATAATAATAAGAAATTTTAACAGATTTTTAATTATAATATTTTAATACCAGGTGGGGTTTGGTGAACTTCTTCAAAATGGTTTAATTGTTAACTGCTCTTTTAGATTTCTTTCCAATTAACTGAAAGATTTGATAGCTAACTAATAAACTGACCCAGGAAAAATGGTATGTACACTCAGTCTGCAGATAGAGAGAAAATACACTTGAATATTTATGTTTGCACCAGTGAAACTACTGAGAACCAAGCAGGTGAGAAGCATAACACGAAAGACCCAGAAATAGCAATGAGGAATGAATGACTATATTATCTTTATTTATTAATTTAATATACACAATATAAGTAAACAAGGATTGGCTGTATGAGTAGCAAGAGGAAATATGTCTTAGAAATACATATGCTTATGAAAACTGATTTGAAAGATCAAATCAAGGTGCAGAGAGCAGACAATGTTAAACGCTTCAAAAGCAAACAAAACAGAAGAATATCTGAACAGAGAGCAAACAACAAATTAAAGAAGAAGAAGCATCCTGGGAAACTGCATCTAGATTAGAGTATGTAATTACAGGATTTGCAGCTCGATAAAGAAATTGATTATAGCAGTGGATTAAATTTTAAGTCATGAGCCAGGATCTGAAAAAGAGCCAGCTACTTTCTTTGGCAATCTTCTGCTCAGAAGCTGAAAATAATAATTTCACCTACTTGATCATCAGGGCAAAACTAGAAAGGCCCTTGAGACATGTGTTTATTGCATAAGAACATACCTAAATACATCAAACAATTAAGATAATATTTATTATTGCAATAGTTTTCAGACCAAATAAATAAATAATTATAATATATATAAATTAAATTTAAAAATTTAGAGATAACTTTATCAGCCAAATGCCTAAGATTATTTTCAGAAAGAATACTGAAAATTTGAAAATGTCACAAGGCGAAAGCTAAGAAGCTGAGAAGTAAAGGAAGCTGAAATTCTTGGCCAACTTTAATCATGATGTCTAAATATATATATATATAGATAATATACTCAGTAAATCATGTATCCATATAAGCACAATCATCAATGCATCCAAAAATTGATTTCTTCACCACGTGTTTCATTTCACTCAACTTTTTTCTGTCCTTTTCTTGCATGTTTACACATAAAGACTGGCATCTGTGGACTGATCACACAGTACTTCCTGAAGATCCAGTTTTCCCTCAAGAAGACCATCTATGAGGCCCAGTCCAGTGGGATTTATTGTTCAGAGTGGATCAAGACAGCTGCATACATAATTACCTTTATTACAAAAGAACAATTATAATTCTGTTGATCAAAGCTACAAATACAGATAGCTCAGAGGAATTTGACTTAAATGATACAAACCTTTTCATCATCTGTTACACAAATCTGAGAACTTCACCAGGTCACTCAGGCTAAATTCCTAAGCGTACTTCACAAGATTTAAGACTCTAAATTGTTTTCAAATGTTTATTATTTCTTCACTTCAACTGGCAAGACTCTGTGCTTTATGTGATCTGGTCAACCTCCCCAGTGATGCTCACCATCTGCTCCCATCTCTTGATTTCTCAAAGCAGCTTCAATTGTTCATAGCTCCCCAAACAAAAAATACAAACATGAAGAAGAAAGGGAGACTGCCATATTATATCAAACTATGCAAATGGTTTTTATTAATGTGTGGAGGATCACCATGAGCCCTGTGTGCACTTCTGGGCACTGCAATATAAAAAAGACAAGAAGCTTAGAGAGTGTCCAAAGGAGAGCCATGAAGACAGTGAAGGGCCTTGAGGAAAAGCCTTAAGAGAAGCAGCTGAGGTCACTTGGTCTGTTCAGCCTGGAGGAGACAGAGGAGAGACCTCATTGCAGTTACAACTTGGTAGTGAGGGGAAGAGGAGGGGCAGGCACTGGTTTCATCACTCTTGTGACCAGTGACAGGACTTGAGGAAATGGCATGAAGCTGAGTCAGGGGAGGTTTAGGCTGGGTATCAGGAAAAGGTTTGAGAAACCAGAGGGTGGTTGAGCACTGGAACAGACAACCCAGAGAAGTGGTCACAGCACCAGCCTGGCAGAGCTCAAGAAGTGTTTTGACAAGCACTCTCAGGCCCCTGGTGTGACTCTTGGGGGATCCTGTGCAGGGCCAGGATTTGGACTCGATGATCCTGATGGTATATTCCAACTCAGCATATTCTATGAAGCCTCCCTCACACAGCTGACAAAGGAGCGTTCCTGGAGTGGTTGACTGCTAGACTTGCTATTTATGAACAGAGAAGAGCTAGTGGAGAGGTGGTGGTGAGAGGCAGTCTTGGGCACAGCCACCAAAAAATGACAGTTTTCAGTTCTCGGTGATGTAGGGAAGGGGGTCAACAAAACCTCTACCTTGGACTTCCAGAGCGTTGAAAATAAGGGGATCAGGCTCAGCCAGCATGGCTTTAAGAAATGCAGGTCCTGCTTCACCAACTGATCTTCTTTCATAACCTGCCTAGCAGATGAGGGAAACTGTGGATGTGTCTATCGGGACTTTACTGAAGTCTTCAACACCACATCATTTTCCTGGGGAAGTTGGCAGCCCGTGGCTTGGACAGGTGCACTCTTCAGTGGGTTACAAAGTGTCTGGATGTCCAGGCCCAGAGAATGGTGATGGATGATTCCTGACACGTCACTAGTGTGGTTCCCCCAGGCTCAGTACTGAGGCCAGTCCTGTCTAACATCATTATCAATGATTTTGATAAGGGGATCCAGTGTACCCTCAGTCAGTCTGTAGACACACCAAGCTGGGTGAGGATTCCAGTCTTTGGAGGGTAGATCCACCCTCCCTTGCAGAGGGGTCTGGACAGGCCTGATCGCTGTACCAAGGCCAGTTATACGGATACAACAAGGTGAAGGGCCAGGCCCTGCCCTCGCGTCACAACAACCCCATGCAGAGCTACAGGCTTCGGGAAGAGCATCTGGAAAGTGGCCCAGCTAAAAAGGTCCTGGGGGTGCTGGCTGACAGCGGCTGAACGTGACCCAGGTGGCCGGGAAGGCCAAAGGCCTCCTGGCCTGGATGAGCAGTGGCGTGTCCAGCAGGACCAGGGCAGTGACCGCCCCCCTGTACTCAGCACCGCTGAAGCCACACCCTGAGTACCAGTTTTGGTCCCCTCACCACAAAAAAGACATTTTTTTATGCAGTGGACCATTGCTGCTTATCATGCATTTGACTCTTACATATTTATTAAGTCAAATTAGATCTGATCACTTTTGCTATGTAAAAATTTAAAAAGCTAGTAAGGATGCATTCAACTATGTAGAGTGGCACATCTTGGCTGGGCAAAAAAAGTGAAAAAATAGACTTCAGATTATAAAATTTTGTTAAGCATTTCATGAGGGTTTTCTGATATGGTTTATCTTCAGTAACTAGAAGAGGAAAAGAAAATGCCAAAAAATGGCAATGGTAAACAATATTCTTCTCATTTATATGTGAAAAAAAGTTAGGTAAAATTTAGTTTGTGTTTAATCAAAACATATATCTCTCAATTTTGTCTAAATAAAGTATTCTTCATTCTGTAAAAATTATTTATGGGTAAATACAAAATTTCATTTGACATGGGTAAAGTGCCTTGCTTCATGTTCAAACAATCTAGGTAATTATGTAATTTTTGTTTGTTTGCATTTCCTCAGAAAATGCAAATTGAAAATATCCCCCCAGTTTTAATCACATTTTTTAAATTATGACATGGGAAAAAAATAATAAGTACTTTATCCTGATTTTTTTTTACTAACTTCAGTTTAAGCAGATATATAGTGTGAAAAATTGTGCCAGATAGTATGACCCAATGTGCTTTGACAATATGCAAATATATTCAAATATATGTATTATGCAAATAAGTCCCATACTTCAGGAAGTCTAGACATATTCCTACAGGATCAGTAACTACTGGAAACAATATTTAAGAAAATATGTAAATCTGATTATTTGTTCTTCAAAATATACACTGGAACACATACAATGTCTAGATTTCAGGTTGTATTATTCTAAAAATTCTCTTATGATCTACATCTGATGTCCATACTATCCAACTGAAAAAGAAACATGGAACGAGGAAATTATGAAACACTTGTAGTCTAACAGAAATGCCACTGCTGAGAGATCAACTTTACTTATCATGACTTTTAATAAAAAGTAATCCTATTACAATCTACAGAACATTAAACTTTGCTAATCTCTTAGAACTTGCTTTATTCACTTACCTACGTTTTTACAAAAGAAGAAAGCTAGTTCAGAAAAACCTACCCACCAATCTGTAGTCAGACCTGCTCCTGATAATAAAAATAAGTAAGATTCAGAACCTCTTTTCCACTGTTTAAAGATGCATAACAATCTTTGTCCCTTTTTAATGAAGAATTCAAATATTTCTGTTAATGGTGAAGGAGAAAACATAAGAAAATAGCTTTTTCAATCAATTGTCCTAATTTTATTTCACATCATTCTATTAGGAGTTTTATGCTCTTTAAAATTTTATAACTTCCTTTATAAGTGTCTTGAATTGCAAAGGAGAAACTGCTTCAAGACTAGAAATAGAAATCTCAATATGAGAGAAATAAAACAGCCTGGTTTCCTTCAGGTTTGGCAGAAAATGCACAGACAGAAACTGTGTACATATTTACACATTTACTCTGCATACACAATGACCATGATTAGAGTCAACTAACCATCATTAATTTATCAAACTGGTCATTGGTATAGGAGTTCCTTAGCAAAATATCATTAAGTTACAAAAGCAAATTCACATACATTTTTGCATGCACGCTTGCATGTCTGACCTTTTAAATACCAGGCCTATTTTTACTGTGATTTATATATCATGTAGATGATCATTAGGTACTGGGGTAGAATCTTAATGACTGGAGCTTGCTTAAGACTGGTTTAAGTACACTTAGTACTCACCTGGCAGGATTTGGTGCACACACAGGTGAATGTTTTCACTGATACATCAAATGATCAGGGACAAAGGGATTCAAATACTACAAAAGAGCACGTGAACCATACACAATCAAATAACTAGTAGGCCAGAGTATGAAAATAAGTTGAAATATTCCAAAACATACAGCTGACTTGTTGTATCTACCTAGGAGGGAAAATTAATACACTGGCATTTGGCAGTACTGCTCAGGACCAGGTCCAATGCAGTCTTGATTTCAGCTTCAATTCTCTACGTGTGCAAACCTTCAAAAATCATTGTTCCAGGGATTGTATAACCTTGCCCAGGAAGCAGCAGCACAGAAATTGGGCAGAGTCTGTGGAAGTTAGTCACTGGTCTTGTAGAAATATAAATGTGACTTCAGCAGCAGCAGCAGTGGGAAGAGATTAGGGAGGTCGATCAGTCTTTACAAGAGGTCCATAGCACAGAACAACTCAATCATAAGAATTCCTGTGCCAGCAAAATAGCTGCTCTTTAGAATACAAACAGTACTGCCAAGGGATAACCATTTTCTCTACCTTTCCCAAGACCTAGCCATGATGCTGGTACAAATCATTCACAAGAGTTTTGGAGGGTCAAGTGGGTAAGGAAAATAAAATTTTCAGACAACAAATATGAAGATAGCAGCATGGACTGAGTTTAGGATGGACAGGCAGCTTAAACACACAGAGAATGGGGAGGAAAGGGATTGGCTTTGGAAATCACTCTTAAATACCCTAGATAATATTCCACAGACCTTTCAAGAAAAATATATTTCCCTTCCACCTTGCAGGAAGAAATATGGGAAGTCCAAATAAAGTTATCAGAATATCCTCAAATTCTTTTAGAGTAAGCCTACACAAAGCAGGATATTGAAATACAACACTGAGAGCTGACCAACCTAGAGCTGAGCAGGACTCCACCACTATCTGTGCCCAGGCTGTACAAGGAATGCATACTTAGTTGTTCTACAAACATCTCACATTCAGCCCTAAAGAGCTAAAGGGCACATAGCAGACTTTTTGGTGAGACTGATGTACGATCCTAGTGTTATGCTGGTTAAAGACTCTACAACAACAAGTTGAAACATTTCTTTCTAGTGCAAACCTCTACTCTACTGCATTTTTCCTCCTATCCTGTTCCCATTTACTCCTCCTTCTTAGGGAATCAAAGTAAATTTAAGATTTGTTGCTGCAGCTAACAAATTAGCAATTAAATAGGTATTTTATATCTAATTTGCTCCTAACATCGTCATTTGTACTGGTCATTTCATCATGAAACCACTGGTCAGAGATTCATCTGAGGTAAAGCAAGGTAAAAGTAACTTGAACAGCTATTTTTTTTTAGATTATGAAAATACAAAGTTTGCACTTTTACATTGAAATTTTCACTTTCAGCAGCCAATTATTGCAGACAGAAAAGTAGTCTCTTCTGTGGCATCTGAACTGTTAAAACTAGTCAGACCACTTATTCCCATGCATTATCTCTTCAGTGAAAAGCAGTTTTTCTTTTGCTAATACATCTGGAAAACAGTATAAAAAATGCAAAGTAGTTAAAAAGAAGAATAGTGAACTTTCTTATTTCTATTTAGCTGATGAAACAATCTTAGCAAAAAAATCTCATTATTAAAACCACAAGTGACAAATGTCTAGCTTTCTTGAAAAACCTTCCTATTTTAGGAAGATATTTTTATTTTATGCTGTACCATTGATAGGCAATTAATAAACCCCCTGAATAGTATATAATGCTAAATATTCCCAGAAAAACAGCATACAGGTTCATTTGTAACATTTGAAGTAATTGTATTTTGTACTACACCTTAGACGGGGGAAAGTGGGCTTCACAGAATAGCTACCAATAATCTTGTACAGCAACACAACAATATATATCACTAAACCTCAAATATCAACATGGATTATGACACAGGGCTTAAAAATCCATACAGTTTCTGAAGAAGTAATACAATATTATCTCTCTACAGACCTCAAGAGACCCTCCAAAATCAAAGGACTGCTACACTGTCAGTCCCATGTCCAATAATATTATCAGGTCTCTCCAGTCTCTAAAATACAGGCCTAAAAATCATGAGATTTAAAGATGAGAATCAACACTATCCCTTATCATCCTATGAAAGAGCTTACAATTCTTCTTTTCCACGACAGAAAAGGTTATTTATTTTCTAGGGAAGCTTGGATTCTCAGAGTATAATCTGATTTCACAGCTGGGGTTCTAGGAGAAACACTGAATATTGGTATGTGATATTGTGAAAGCATGTAACACAGAATGTGGTACACAGTTGATTTTTTACCCATCGCTCACCTACCACGAATCCTCGGAGATGGAACCAGATGGGCTCTTTCAAGGAAAAACACTGCATCTTCCCATGGACAAATACTGCCTCTGCATAGCTTCATCATGATATATGACTAAATTATACACATCTCTACTGGAAGAACTCCTGTGGCAGCATGACCATTAGGAAATACCTCATACGTACTTAGCATGCAGCACTAGCAGGTATAACAGATATTAGTTTAGAGTGGTCTGTCCCCTACAGGGCAGGAAGATCAGTGCCCCCTCTGTAGTGCTAGCCCCTTCCCTCATGGAATTAGTGCTGCAAGCTCAATGTGGACATTACTTGGAGGGAAAGACAGCAAGCAAAAGTCGTACTGTCCTGTCTTTTCCAGGATCTGTGCATTTCCACAGTTCATGGCCAGGAGAAATATAGTCCAGAGTTTTCCATCTGTATTGTCACCTGAGATGCCACAGGTGGAGGAACAGGGGTCAGGAAGGAGAAGGACAGGAAAAGGAGGAGAATGGAGGAAGAGAGTTCTGTTGGGAAAGAGATCTCAGGAAGATGCACACAGTCATTATTCCTCTTAGACTGTCTCAAATCGGGGGTGGAGTAGAAATTCTTACACAGATCTGCTGCCTGCTGTTTTGTATGCCTTGGTTTTGCAAGTGGACATTTGCAATATGGTAGTTACATGTAAAAGATAGTCAGGGTTTTACATAAATTATTTTAGACACACATATTGTAAGACAGTGAACCAAATTTGTAGTAATTACTACTTTAGGTACAGATTATTTTCAATCACATATTTGACCAGTCTTTGAATAAAAATATTCTAAACAAAATGTTAGTGTTCGAATTTCATCACTAACTTCCAATCATATTTAGAAAATCAGAATTAATTTCCCCTAACTATATTTATCAAGTATGTGCTTTCCACAAGCTAACTCATCCAGATATATTTTTTGAACCAATAAGCCAAGAGCCATGTACAATTAACAATCCAAGGAATAATACAGCCAGTTTAACAAGGGACCAGCTCAGCTAGCAATATGCAACAGGGCTCAGTTAGATAAATTGGATGTCATTTAGTCAGTGACCTTATTTATTTTTTACATGGCTTGTTAATAATTAATCAAGTGTGCATCCTCTAGCTAAACTGATAGGAATGCATATGCATTTCCATTATATTCTCTCATTTCAGCACATTACAACTTCACCATAAAATCTGGCCTTTGGCAGAAACGTGGTGTTCAAGGACTCAAAAGATGTATATAATACAGTTTTTAAATGGAGAAAATAATAACCTTAAAAAAATTAAAAGCATATTTAACCAATTTTACACATTTGTGTGTGCAGATCGCAAAACATAAGCATACTAAGATGACGACACTAAAGCCATTTCCTAAAATTGCAACACAGTGAATGAAACCCTTCTGCTTACCCAAATTTAGTACAGAAAATGGTTAGGATATGTATAATGTTAATGTGCAATCACTCCTGCAAACAAGTGTCTACATTTTAATACTAACCTCAGCAGTGTAGCTTAAAACTCAGAAAAACCCCACTAAGGATGTTACTGATATTGTCCTTACCCACAGCACAGAAACAGTCCCCACAGAAGTCTCAGAGTACCTCACAGCTGGCCAAGTACATTGAGACACGTGCTGGGGTGGAAATGGGCAGTGTCTGTATGACCCCTGTACTAACAAGTGAGTAGCTCTAGGGGAAATTTTCAGACTTTATCTTTGACCATGAGAACTGGGGACCACATGAAGTAGTTGTTAATGTATTGAAGTTAATTTTGCTGTCATTTCCAGGAAATGCATGATCAGGAACCTACACTCCTATCCACAAACACTAGGACTCAAAATCAGATTATTTCATTGAATGATGCACGACCCTCTGCCTATGTATTCCATTTTTACATGACTATGTCTCTTTAGACTTTAACAGCAACTTTTTAGTTGCAGGTGTGAAGTAAATCAGGTTGCCTGGAATCTGTTTATTTCTATCATAAACTGCCATTTATTTTAAAAATCAGGTTTTTAAAGGCTTTGAACAAATTCTGTAAATAACACCCAAGTGCAGACCCTCCCTCCACTGTAGAAGAGCCAGGTTCCTTGTAGTCCAGCCTCATAGAACTGGGACAGGTAAGGAGACAGATTAAAGAAACACTAAAGCAATTTTTAAAAAAGAAGACTGAAAAGACTGGGGTGGACTCCATCAAACCAAGAAAGGCTTCTACAATCCAGACATATATTATATTGCCCTTTCACACCAAGAGATCCACTGTAGTTGTTGAAGGCCTAGAAAATTCAGTCATGTTACCTAAGATGAAATGCATTTCATGTAGGAGTTAAACAAGTAGATTTCAGCCCTTGTTCTTCCATTCCAGTAACCAGAAAGGCAAGCCAAGATGATGAGCTCAGTTGGTAGATATCTACGTCAATGACGCCTTGCGATAAACCCTGCAGGGCTTTTTGAGTCCTTTCTCTTTCCTTTCACACTTCACACTTGAAGATTTTTCTGAACTGTTTATTTCTACTAATCTATTTCAGAAATACTTGATGAATGTTATGAGTAAAAACTTTATATTATATACAGTTAATTTGAGTTGTTCATGATTAAAATTCTTCAGTGCTTTTACATAAAAAAAAACCCCAAACCAACAACACAGTCTTTTTCATCAAATAGCTGTCATTTCAATTCCACTTTTTGCTTTAGGCCACATTCTGCATTTTCTGTCTTCCATAAAATATAGACAACATAGTTGAGCTCAGTTTTCCAAAAGTAATCACATGTCCAGCTTTGCCAAAAAACACCCCTGAAGCTTTATCAGCAAATCAGTGCAATTATAAAGTCTATGTACACAACACACAGCTGCTGGGTCTTTGAAAAATAGCCAAGAATTAAAAAGTGATAGACTGTAGGAAAAATTAGATTTTAGAAAAGGATCTTTTATTACATTCAAACTTATCAAATTTTAAAATTGAATTCAGTTAGGAAAAGATAGCTGTCTGGAAATCCTGACTTCCCTCTGTGTGTTTTGTTCTCCAGGTGTCTGAAGTTTGATGTTTCCAGTCTTCTTCTTTTTTGATGGACCAAAGGAAAGGAGTAACACATACATGATGATTAGTTCATGTCCATACCACAGGTTCAAGCTGCCATGTGTATCAATAAATATTCTAGGGATTTTTAATCCCGTTTTATTTTACTGGTACTCAGAGAAGAAGAAGAAGTAACAGATACCTGTTTTAAAGTCATTTTCATATGACTTTAAAAATCCTCTCTGAAGCAGCCTCTCCACTTTCTGTCATTTATCAACTGCAGGCCAAATCACACAACACAGCAAAGGTGCTTGGCTGTTTATTCAGCTGTGTATAGTACCTGTGCTTTAAATCTCTGAATTTATTCTTTACTCCTCATAAGTGCTGATGATGACCTGAAGTTTTGTGGGAAAGGCCTGGGATACTTCACTGGGATAGATATTAAAGAGGTCTCAAAGTATGTTTCCCCTACTTTGATATTTGCTGGTAATCAACACAGATTGATTCAGACTTAAATAAGATAATATAACAGCAACCTGGGAAAATACGAAGGGATTACTGAAGTACCTGTGAATGAGAGGCTGGAAAGCAGCACTACAGAAAAGGACCTGGGGTCAGCCCTGGCAGCCAGGAGGGAGGGGCACCAGGCACAGCACCGCCAGCCAGGCAAGGGAGGGGATTGTCCCACTCTGCTCCGCACTGGGACGCCTCACCTTGAATACTGTGTGCAGCTTTGGGTGCCACAATATGAGAAAGACACTCAGCTACTGGAGAGCATCCAGAGGAAGGCCTCAAAGGTGGTGGAGGGCCTTGAGGGGAAGCTGAGTGAGGAGTGGCTGAGGTCACTTGGGCTGTTCAGCCTGGAGAAGACTGAGAGGAGACCTCACTACAGTCTTCAACATCCTCATGAGGGAAAGTGGAGAGGCAGGTCTGATCTCTTCACTCTCATGGCCAAAAGACTCAAGGCAACACCCTGAATTTGTGTCAGGGGAGGTTTAGGTTGGATTTCAGAAAAAAATTTTTCACCCAGAGGGGAGGTTGGGCACTGGAACAGGCTACCTGGGGAAGTGGTCACAGCACCAAGCCTGGCAGAGTTCAAGTGTTTGCACAAGTGCTTTAAGGCACCTGGTGTGACTCTTGATGGGTCCTGTGCAGGGACAGGAGCTGGATTCAATGATCCTGATGATGTATTCCAACTCTGCATATTCTTTGATTTTATTCTGTTTATTATTCTATTCTACGATTTTACAGCACCAGTTATCAGACATTCATATACAACTAGCACTATTTTCTAATAACTAGTTTCTTCTTCTGATCCCTCATTTCCCTAGTTAGAGGCAAATTAAGCTACAGATCTGCCATCAACTGCAATGTTTCTCATCTTGCTCTATCTGACTATATGGAAGAAACAGTTCCTCCATGCTGGACACTCACTACAGGCAACAATGAGACTGCAAACCATACCCTGAGGACTAGGCTGATTAAATATGCCCTTTACTAACTTTTTATGAGCACAGAGATTCAGGTAATACACTGGGGTTTTTCCCCCCAGGCTAATCTTCCATGTATAAAGGTTCAGACATGGCTTATTTATTGTTCCATTAAGCTCAGGCCCATTTGCAGACTGCAGTCTTCTCTTCTGCCTCTCTAGCGGAGCCTAACCATAGGCAAGGAACCTCCAGCATCCTCCTTCCACAGCTGCCAGCAGTAGTCTGCTCCCTGCAGAGGGAGATTTCTGGACTCCAAACACAATGCTCAGGTTGCCACTGTCCTGTCTTTCCTCCAAAGCCTGCCCTAAGGATCATGCTTTCAGCCTGCCACTCACCTTCATACACAGCACTGCTCTGACATAGCTCAAAGGGCTCTGGTTTCTTTTATTTTCCTCTCCTGGCTTGTCAGGCAGGCAGCAGCTCTGTGCCAGCCAGGAGACTCCAGATCTGCTGGACCACCTGCAGCACAGAACAGGCTCCCTTGTCCAGCTCCAGAAAGGGAAAGGGAGCCACTTGTGCTCAGTCAGCAGCTCCCAGACTATCCTCTCCCACTTTTCCAAGAGAGCAGGTTAAAAACCCCAACACAAGGTTGCATGGCACTTATCTGGCCACTTCCCTTCAATTCATTAGCAACTAGCCATGCATTTCCACACACCTATGTTTAAATGCAGGAGGCAACCTGAGATGAGATCTTTCAAAATAATCTTCGAAAATATTAAAATGTAAATATATTGTCTCTATTATACTCCTTTCCTCCATTAATTTTACAATTTGATCATGGTTTGTTTTTTTCTGGTTTCTTTCTTAAAAAGCCTATGTCAGTACTGGTTCAGCTATACTCTAATTATCTATATAAATGACATTGTCCTTAAACATATTACTACCTGTTTTGGTAGTTTATTAGAGACTAAATTATCCATTCACTGAAAACAGCACAGAAAATTGTTTGTAGTAATCACGTACCTTACACTTAAAAAACTGACAGTGAATTAGCCTGAGTTGATAGAAATTATTTTCCATACCTCTGAAACCCTTAGTAAGTGTAATAAACATTTTTTCTTGAACAGTCCCCCAAACTCTTAAAATCAATAAGCCTCTTCAATCCTTACAAAGCTGGGAAAAATTTTACAACCAATATTAGTGATGCCTAGTTACAGTGGTGATATACTAAAACTGCTTTTTATAAAAACATCAAACCAAGAGAAAAAAACTCTTCAGCAACAACACAAAAAGCTGTCCATTAATTTTGGACAGGCTTAAACTTCATAAATAAACTTTATAAATAGATATAAAACAGTGAAACATTACAAGTGTACCGGCACTTTTATTTTTAAAAAACCTTTTGCATTGTATTATCGAAAAATAATAAAAACCCATAGTATGAATTACATTCAACAGTTCTCACTGTGAAGCTGCAAAGGTTTTTCTATGTAAAGTGGATGAAAAATACAGGGTTTATGACAGAATTTTCACTCATCATTTGCCATCCCTTGAAAGAACCTCAGGAACAGGAAAGCAGAAAAATGTTCAGCTGTGCTTTCCATGTCACACATCTTCTTTAGAGGTGTGATACAAAATCTGTCTACTGGAGATCTTAGCAGGAATAACTGATCAGAGCTTTGTTCTTGCCACTTATCAGTATATCCTTCCACAGGACTTTGCCTAATAACACACCAAATTTCACAGAAGAGAACAAACAGCTTTCTCCATGGTTTAGCAAATCTTTGGGTTTTAATCAAATATAAAATTGTGAGTTATCAAAGTACTCCTTGGCATTTAAAAACTTATGAAGCAAATATGCAAACCCAAGGCCTGACTTGCATTATCATGAGTTAGAAATTTCTTCATTTCTAAGTGTATCAATATTTGCAGACCTGCAATTTAGAGTCATAAAGTTTCAATTCCTTTCTTCAATTTGTGCTTCTAATTAGAACAATCATTTATTATCAGCTGAAAACCAAACATAACTCACTAATAGTATATAAACAACATTCTCCCTTAATAGTGCCAAATGTAAACAAGATGACAATTAGGAAATCCTGATTTTTCTCTAAACATTCTATTCCAGGGCAGAATTAAATCTTTAGACCAGGGAGGCCAGATTAACAATTTTGAAGAAAATATCTGCAGCAGACATCATTAGCATCAAAATAAAAAAAATACTATATTACTGAAACAGAAACACATTCATGTCCAAAGCAAGCTGCAAGGCACTCACAGCAAAGAGCTTAAAGGAGGACAGAACACAAAACCCAAGCCAAGGAAAAGAAACGCAGAAAATAATAGAAAATTATAGATCTTAAATCCAGGAAGATGAAGATACACATACACACAGCTAGAAGAAAACATTAGGACATTTAGATGAGAACAAGAAATAAAGGAAAAAGCAAGGGCAAATTGGATTCTACAGGAAGAAGTAGTGAATTAGAAGATATGGTAGTGTTACTGCACAAAGTAATAACACAGTATGTCAAGTACACTCTGTTTCTTTGATTACCTAATCATAGCAAGATTATTACAATGTTTGAAATAATGCTGCACAAACCAGGCAGAACAATATTAGGACTCAAGGTTAAGACTCAGAAATTACAGATAGGTTCTCTTTTTACTCTTGAGATAGCAGTAAACTAGATGAAGTAATGAAGTATATGCTAGAAATAAACCTACAAAACAAACAACCAGAAAAAATCTAACAAACAACAACAACAACAACAACAAAAAAAAAACCCAACCAAAAAAAAAAAAAAAAAAAAAAACCAAAACAAACAAACAAAAACTCCAAGCAGCAAAATCCAGATTTTTTAGCAGAGCCAGGAAGCAAAATCCAAAAATTTGATTTTTAAACCTATATTTTTCTAAAGTACACATTTTACAATCAGTACATGAACTGACGAGCTCACTGCATCTTTTCTTCAGAGCTTTAATAAAAGTTACCAAATTAAATCTAATCTTCCTAAGAATATTTGAAAAAGTACATACATATATGATTCAGTACCATGTAAAGAATTCTTGCATTATTCTGGTCATCTGGGTAGGATTTAAGAAAAAAGAAGTGGCACCATGTATTTTTGTAGAAGAGAAAAAACCTCTTGTTTCCCTTTTCACAGGCTGAAGGGGCTGGGCAGGGACAAAGCAGAAGGAAGAGAGACAGAGGTACGATTTACTGTGATAACCACCTGGTCTGAGAGCGAGAGTAGCTGGAGGGAAAGGGCAGCCCCCCTGACTGCTGAAGCTTAGACTGGTGGAGAAATCCCTGGGATAAATGCACTCCTTGTTTTCTAAGCTGGAATGGCCCATCCGCAATTTAAACCTGGTACTGTGGAAGTTTCCAGTGTTTGTAGAAGCCATAGTGCTAACATATTTTCATTTATATTAAAAACATCCTGTAATTAAGCAGCAGTTTGGATTGTTTGCATGTATCATTAATAGAAGCAGGAATTTCGGAGAATATGTGGTATCCCAAGCCCCTCACTTCATGCTGCCATTGCTTTCTCTCTGTACTTTCAGTCCTCTGCATTCAAGTTCTCATTATGTCTGCTTCTGTTTTTCTTCCTTTTTTCTGGAGATAAGAATTACCTCAAAAGCAGGGAAACTTGTCACTATTTCATGGAAACACACAAATACCAGCCTCTGGATATAAACTTATTAATTTCCTCAAACCTTGTGGAAATAAACATAAATTATGCCTCCTCATCCTTTTCCATAGAATCACAGTATCACTTAGGCTGAAAAAAACCCTTAAAATCATTAAGTCCAACCATTAACCTAACACACATAACTGAACATTTCAGCTCTTTCCATCAAAGAATAGGTCATGCTGATATTCACACATTATTAGTTTACATGTACTAGACTCCTACATATAAAAAGGAAAAAAGAAAGAAAAAGGAAAAAGAAAGGAAGATGACTGTTCTTACTGCTTTTCACAGTGCAGGTAAGTGCAAAACTGATATGCTTACAAAAATACATTTGGAAAAAAAAATTAAACAACACATGAACTAAAAATGTTATCAAGAAAATACACTGATAAAAATTATGAAAACATAGTGCTACAGTTTCAAAAAAGAGTTCATTTAGGAAGCATTATCTCAGTGGAGAAAAACCATTATCAGTAGGCTATATCACAAGAGTACTCAGGCCACTCAAAAACCTAACCGTATCAGAAAATTGTATGAATTACAGACAAAAGTCCCATTAGTCCATCTTGAAACACCCAGGTATTACAGCAATACTTGTAGGTGCTTTAGAAAGAAAGTAGGAGAACGAGACATTGCCTGTCAAAATAGAATTTTTCCCTGATGTTTCCTACTATAATTTTAAATGTCTTAAAGGATGGAGCTTTTAATTTTTTTTTTTACAAAAGCTCTTCCACAATTGTATAGATCTCCATGTCAGGTATTTGTCTTGGTATTGATCTAAACTGTCTCTTCACTAAATTATATCCTATTATATCAAGTCACATTCCTTTTGGCACATTTTGCATGCAGTAAGTACAGAGACAATCTTATCCTAATAAATGCAAATCACTTAACCACCTTTTTGCTGCCTCCCAGTACTCACATAATTCCTGTTTCTCTAGGTGCCTTTATTTATTATTTAGACAAACTATACAGAATCATAAAATCACAGAATCATCAATGCTGGTAAAGGCCTTCAAGATAATTGAGTCCAACTGTAAACCCATCACCACCATAATGACCTGGAACCAAATCCCCAAGAGTCACACCCCAATGCCTCTTGAACACTTCCAGAAATGGTGACTCTACCACCTCACTGGAGAACTCATTGAGATGTCTAACCACTCTTTCACTGGATTTTTTTTCTAATATCTAATCTGAACATTCATAAACTTAAACAAACTTCCCCTCATTCTTTCACTTTGAGACATGGCAGAAGAGGCCAAGCTCCGCCTCACTACAAACTTTTTTAAGTAGTTGTAAAGACTGATAAGATCTTCCCTAAGCCTCTCCCAGACAAAACAACCCTGGTTAACTCACCTGTTCCTCATAGGACATATTTCCTAGACCTTTCACCAGCTTAGTTGCTCTTCTCTGGACATGGTCCCTCAAGATCCCGTTTGAACTGAGTGGCCCAAAATCAAACCCAGTACTCAAAATGCAGCATTACCAGTGCCAAGTACAGAAGGCTAATAACTTTCTTAGTCCTTCTGGCCAACCTATTTTTGATACAAGCCAAGTGTCATTGGCCTTGTTGGCCAGCTGGACACACTGTTGGTTCATGTTCAGCTGCTGCCAACCAACACCCCCAGCCCCGTTCTGCTGAGGAGCCCTCAAGCCTCTCCTCCCTCAGCCTGTAGCACTGCTCAGGGTTGTTCTGATACAGGGGCAGGACAGGGCACTTCACCTTATTGAACCTCATACAGCTGTCTTCAGCATAAACAGGTTTTGCTTTTCTCTTTCAGTTTTGTCTGACCATGCTCTTAATAATACCTGTAGAAGAAAAGGAACTGCGCGTGTATACTCCAGCAGTCTTCTCACCAGCATGTTACAGAATATCCCAGCTTTGTGATCTGGTACCTTCTGTAAGTGATGGTACCATTTCTTATGGGGTGAGAACACCTTTTCAGTCATTATAGTTGTTGATTTGCTGATAATGTGGAGAAGGTAAAAAAATATAAGTAAATGAGAAAGCAATTGAGTCCCTACTGTGTGTTTGCTTGGTGTTCAGGTAAAATAAAAGCCCTGTATGTATATACAATGTCATTCCTTGGGTCCTTCTCCCTGCTTTTTTTATATTAAAAAATATAAAATAGAGCCTAAGCTCAGGATCCTGACACATTTGCAGGATTATCTTGATCCCAAAAGTAATTCTGAAGCATACAGCAGAAAACACAAGGCTGTCACACCCCAGAGCAGATACGGGTATTTCAGGGAGAGTCACAAAGTTAGACACCAAATCTGAAAATCATTACCACAGCGTGTGGCTGCTCACAGTGCAAGCATTATTGAAGGGAGACACAGCCTCACTGACAGAGGCAGCCATTCCCTCCATCCCAAATGACAAACCTCTCCATGGATTACCAGTGGAGCCTGAATGGGAACAGGACCCTAACCAAGGACTAGAAACACCCTCTGTGAGACTGACTGTCCCCAAGGATACAAATAAAAAACTTAGTCCTTACTCCTCCAATGAAGCAGGTATAACTCTCCACTTTTACAGAATTACTTTCATCCATTGAAAATTGGATTTTTGTGCTTTCTGCCTAGTCAACCAGATAAAAATGGGAAAAAAAAAAAGAAAAAAGATTACACTTCAGAAGAACAAGCCCAAAGCAATATTCCAAGCATGAAATGGCAGAAATTCTCTGTATCTTACAGGAATAAAGGTTTTCTGACAATTGAGAATCAGAGGACACTACTCCTGCAGTTTGTTTCACTTAACTCGGCCAGCCACTTTGAAATCTTCCTCTACAATCTCTTCATCACACCCATACTACATTAGCTGTAGTTCCCCATCTAAATCAGACCCTCAAAAGGGTCATCAATTGCTATATTTTTCTTGAGATATAAAGTTTGAAAACTCTTCATCCACCAATATAGTGAATAATGTCATATACTGCACATGCTATGTTAGCACCTTCTGGGTCTTGAAACTGTTAGGTGCTGTAGCTACAAGTTCTATGCAAATACATGTAATGAGTTAAAAGAATGGGAAAAATAAGAAAAAGTTATGACCCTTTTTATGTCAAAACTGAAAAAAACACCAATAACTGAACAATTTTTATGCTATCATGCACTTAAACACCATCTGCAACAAAAAGCATCAGAGACGGAATTTCATTGACACTAATGCTGGAGTATAAATACAAATCTCTTTGCATTGTTGCACTGTCTGCTTCACCACAAAAAATACTCTGTTTTAATTTTTTTATTATTTGGTTTATAAAGGAAGCAACTTTGGGTTTGTATTGAGTTTAAAAATATTTCGTGCAACAATCCCAGTTTTACTATGAGTGTGTTTTTACCAATATTCCTACATATATCTAAGCCTCCCACTAAACCTAGTATGATTTGTATGTTTTGTAAATGCTAAAGAAAAAGGTCTTGGCTTGCTGCAATTTACCATACTGGATTATTAGGGACAGAAGAAGTCATGTTTACTGTTTGTTCAGTTATTGAGGAAGCAAGAAATAAAAAATAACAATAAATAAAATAATTATCTAATCAAAATAAAAAATAAAAATGTCTATAAAATGTAAAACTATTTATTTAACTTCAAATAATATCTTAATCAACCAGCTGCTACTGCAGTTGCAGTGGCATATGAAGCTTCTCATAAAGCTGATCAAGATCAAGATTTTACTTTTTTTTTAACTCCAGCTTTTTCTTTGAAAAATAACCCATTCCCTACAAAGGGTTTCTGAGGCTCCCAGTGAAGACCATGACACAAACATGGTATGGGTTTTCAGGAGCATATTGGGTTTGCAGAATGAATGAACTTCATAAAAATGCCTCCCTTTCCTTTCCTTTCCTTTCCTTTCCTTTCCTTTCCTTTCCTTTCCTTTCCTTTCCTTTCCTTTCCTTTCCTTTCCTTTCCTTTCCTTTCCTTTCCTTTCCTTTCCTTTCCTTTCCTTTCCTTTCCTTTCCTTTCCTTTCCTTTCCTTTTCCTTTCCTTTCCTTTCCTTTCCTTTCCTTTCCTTTCCTTTCCTTTCCTTTCCTTTCCTTTCCTTTCCTTTTCCTTTCCTTTCCTTTCCTTTCCTTTCCTTTCCTTTCCTTTCCTTTCCTTTCCTTTCCTTTCCTTTTCTTTCCTTTCCTTTCCTTTCCTTTCCCTTTCCTTTCCTTTCCTTTCCTTTCCATCTTGAAGAATAACTAAAAACATTCACTTTTAAGTTTCACCCAAGAGACATTATTACATATTCCTGCACAAATCCCTGCCTTGAAAATAGAACTGGAAAGGTCAAGATATGTGTGTGGGAACAAGAATGAGCCCCTGAGCTTCAGGAAGTTAAGAATGGTATTATGAAAAGATGAGGAGGTTGGATAAAAAATATAGTAAAAGAATCAGTTTTTTTGGCTTCCCAATTTGGTTAGTATAGCTCTTATGAGGAGGAATAGGTGGTTTTATCATTATAACACACATGGAAGAAAGAAGGATATGCTGTCTACACAAACAAAAGGCCATGAGAGAAAGATGGGAATCTGAAAAACACTCTCATGAGAGTCAGAAAAACCCACTAACTATCCACCATATCAACAAAGCTGAAAACATAAAACTCATGTTCAAGGGGCTACGGATGGTAGCTCTGATTGGGAATCCTGGGCAATTTTAATTGAAATTCTTGTGATTTTTTCCAAACAAAGGAAGCACAGCAAAATAATGAAGATCAAGATTTAGTGCTATGGAAAAATGATAGTAATAGATCAGAAAACATTAGAATGAGTACTGATTGAATGGGTATCTGCTCCATGGATGTGAAACCATAGAGAAGGTTGAATCAAGATGAAACACGATAGCTGCGTTAATGAGATGAGTTTTAAATTAAGGAGTACAAGGGAAAATCAGAAAGAGATCTGCCCTATTTGCATTAGCTTGTTTTTTCAGCATGGAGGGAAAAAGGAAAACATATAAAGCTCTAAATGCAGATGTAGGTCTGCGCATGGCTGTAGTTTACAGAAAGAGGCAAATGAGTAAGTAAGAATATGACAGTAGAAGAATGATTACCAGGGAAAATTTGAATGTGCAATAAGGAGAAGGAAAATATGAATGTTGATGAGAACAGTAAATATGCAATCAACATAGACAATGAAGGGAATGAGCTGGCCTAGCCTACACAGTCAAAAAGCAGGTATATTTATCAGTTCCTAAAGGAAGTAACTGAACTGCTGAAAGGGGAAAGCAAAAAAATGGAGGTATTAAAATTACTAACATGGACCTCAAGGCATCTAGTGCAAGCATAATAAATATATTAGGGTAATCTTGTCAGGATTATAAAGCATTGTGGAAAGGTGCCATTGATGAAAGACATATTTTTCTTATGAAAGAGAGAAATATTATGCTATAAGATAGCATTGTAGTTTATTGACATGACAGTACATTAGAAGGCATAACATCCAGTTGGCAGCCAGTAATTAGTGATGTCCCCCCAGGATCAGTGTTGGGCTCAGTCCTGTTTAATATCTTTATTGATGATCTGGATGGGGGGATCGGGTCTGCCATTAGCAAATTTGCAGATGACACCAAGTGGGATGAGAGTGTTGATCTGCAGGAGGGAAGGAGGGCTCTGGTAGAAGGACCTGCACTGGCTGGAAAGATGGGCTGAATCCAACAATGTGAGATTCAACAAGAGCAAGTGCCAGGCCCTGCACTTGGCCACAACACCCCCCTGCATCACTACAGGCTGGGGACGGAGTGGTGGACAGAGGCCAGGCCGAAAGGGACCGGGGAGATGCTGGCTGAACCTGAGCCACCATGTGTCCACATGGCCAAGAAGGACAGTGGCATCCTGGCCTGGATCAGGAATAGTGTGGCCAGCAGGAGCACGGAGGTCATTCTTCCCCTTTACTCGGCACTGGTGAGGCCACACCTTGAGTGCTGTGTCCAGTTCTAGGCTTCTCAACTTAGGAAGGTCACTGAGCTTCTGGAGCTGTCCAGAGAAAGGCAATAAGCAAATGGTCTGGAGCCCAAGTCCTATGAGGAGTGGATGAGGGAGCTGGGGATGTTTAGCCTGAAGAAGAGGAGGCTCAGGGGAGAACAGAGCATTCACTACAATAACCTTACAGATGGTTGTAGCCAGGTAAGGGTAGGTGTCTTCTCCCAGGCAACTTGCAATAGGACAAGAGGACACATCCTTAAGCTGTGCCAAGGGAGGTTTAGGTTGGACAATAGAAGGAATCTTTTCACAGAAAGGGTGACTGGAATGGGCTGCTCAGGTGGAGACACCATCCTTGGAATTGTTTAGGAAAAGACTGGATGTGGCACTGAGTGCCATGGTCTAGTTGATGTAGTCATAGGCTGATCCATGATATCAAAGGTCTTTTCCAATCTAGCTGATTCTGTAATTCTGTGAAGAAAGAATAATAATTCCAGATCTAAATGAATACAACAATTAGGTTTCAATATCAGCAATGTTAATGATCACAGTATCCAAAGATGAGGACTAGTTGTGCAGAAGGTACAGGAAGGTTTAATCTGACCTAAACTGAAAACAACTCTAAAGCAGTTTAATGCTCTCATGCACTTCAAATTATTGTTTGCCTTGATTACCCTGTCACTGTGAACTTCAGAATGCAATGGAACAAAGTAAGCCAGGAAAAATATCTAAGAAAGAGGGAGGAAGGAGCAAGAAAAACATCATCCAGAATCTGAACAACAACTTTCAATTTTTTAATGTGGAGAAGTAAAGAGTTAAAAATCTAAGAAGGTGCTATTTCAGCAGCTTTGAAGAGAAAACTACTTTTATGTCTGTGCTGAAATTTGAACTGAAGTACAAATGGCCTTGGTGGGTTAATTACTAAGCTAGAAGAGGAAAATCCTTTCATATTATGCTCTCTATATTTTAAAAACCTAGCTTTAATGCAAGTTTTGAGTGCATGACACAGTGCTATCAGCAAGGTAATAAACTACACACTATGACACCCTACTACCTGATTCTCAGGAATGAAAATTCCAGTTGTGCTGACTCAGGTTAGAAAGAGATCAGATTTTATGCTGGTACTTCTTCTAAAAAGAATAGTGTCTGCATATCATAAGCTTAGTGGATAAGAGCAGACATGAAAAAAAAAAAAACCAAAGAAACGAAACACAAACATATTAATACCCATTTATTTGAAGGAAAAGATTCCGGCAGAGACTTTTTCAACATAAAGAGACAGTATATGATACCTGTTATAAAAAATATATATCATGGGGTCATTTAATTATATGAAATGAAATTCAGTTCCCCTAGCTTTGGCAAAATCTGTAGCACAGTTGGTGTAATACACACAATATGACCATGTTTCTTGATGCAAGAAGTTGAAAATGCATCCAGGCAGTAAACAGCATTAGATGTGAAGCTTGAACGTTTAACAGAATTATAAAACAGCTACATATATCTGAAATATTTATAGGTTTGGGGGGCATTTTTGTCATTATTTAGTACTGACTTGCAAACCTGTTAAAGATGCTTTTCTTTCTGTATGTTTAAAAATTGTCAAAAAAAAGGTACTGACAGAAAGTGCTGGGCAAGTTAGAGAACTAAATTTAAATACAAGTTGTATAATAAAAAAATACAAAAAAACCCCACATAAATTTTAAATATAATTCAACATAGGTATGAGTAACAGGATGTGCCACATCCATTGATTCTTAATAAACCAACTGAGCAGAAAGATATTTCACAGTAAACAAAACATACTGGATATATCAAATCTATCATCCCTAATGTAACCCATAACAAGAACCATTTGAGATTCCACTGAAAGCACTTAATGTTGACAAAATTTTCCTACACAAAACAGTTTACTTAGAATCTATTTCAGTATATTAAGATGCTTTTGATGGCCTCTAATGTACATTGAACTCACACGTTTTTTGTGTCACACGAAAGATTTTGGCTAGTAGGATGACTCCAACTCACTACTAAGGACTTAAGATTTTGCATATCTTGGCAACACCAAAAATTAGAGCCCTCATTATGCAACAAAAATACACTAAATAATTCCACACTGCCACAAGCTTATTTTTTAACTCATCCATTCCAGCCTTTAATATTGGGCCTCTTATAAAAATTCTTCCCTTTGTGCTTCCATAAAAATATGGCATAAGCTCATGTTATTAAACCAGGAAAATCATTTAGTGAACTGATGTTGAATTTACATAATGGCATGGACAGCCCTGCTGATAGAACTAAGTCGAAAATGTAAGTTTCTATTGACTCACTTAAATTTCTATAAAAACTTCAGATTGAATCACATTTGTGCAACTGGCACAAAAAGGACAAAGCACAGGCATTTTTACTTTTGCCTCTTAAAGCCCCAAAAATAAAGGATGTACTTAAAAATCCATTAATCTACAGTTTCCTCAATCTGCCAAGAAATGTATGACATTCTTATCTTTTACCCAATACTACTTTGAATAGATACTCTTCCATGAGCATTACCAATGGAGTCAAACTAGTGGCTAAATCAGGGAAGTGTCTGTACAATATCCAGGAGACAGAACCCATGGTAAGGTCATACTGGCATACTGCCTCAACAAGCCATGCTCCTTACTGAATTAATAACAGGATCATCGTGCATGCTGCCTCACACACAGAAGTGCTTTAGGAAAGCAGCTTAGAAGCTACAAATGGAATTTACATCCCACCAGGGATGTGTTCAAAGGTGCACAAAAGAGAGTCGAAATGTAATGGTGGATCTGCCCTGAAGTGTTCTTCAACACAACATATGGAACAACACTGTCCTGCGGGGCACATTTGTTTTAGTAATTATTTTGTCACTAAAAGCCACATTCAGGACTACAGAGACAGGGCAGGTATTCCACAGAAAGAAAACGTAAAAGCAGTAAATGAAGTTACACTAGTTCCTCTACCACACTACCAGAATTGTCACTCAGACCTTTTGAAATTCATACCATTAATATTTATAAACATAGGCCTTTCTAAATAAACAAATTAATACCGACTTTTTTTTGTTTCATAGCTGAATTTTCCTCTTATAATTTCATTACATTACAGTGGCATCAGACAGGTAAAATCATAAACATGACATTTTTCACAGATTGAATATTTTGACAAATCAGTCTTATGTATGCAACAGACTTCAAGTACTTTTTACATGAACCATAGCTTCCACTGTATTTACATTTATTCATAATTTTTGAAATGAGGTTTATTCCAGCCATTTGAGGTTTTTGTTTAAGCTTTACATTCTAAAAGTTTAAACAGGTCTTCTATTTCTTCTTCCCTCATGCTACGAAAAAGCCACAACTATCAGAAAAAATACTTAATTCTAAACACTTGAGTTCATTTCCTTTTCAGCCTTAGTGTTCCCGCTAGAAACTGGGTTTCATTACTTTCTATATTAAAGATCCCTATCTAAAGTGCCTATGTAATATTTAGAGATCTGTGTGAGAAGTGATGGAAAGCACTGAAGAGCAAACCATCCCCTCTTACCCTGTGGTCCTGCCAACCAGAAAGACAGCAGAGTTGTTAGGGGTTGGTGATGATGGGGTTTCCATGGTGAGCCCAATGGGAATGAGGCCCAGCTGTGGGGGAAAAAGACAAAAGCACCAACTTTGCTAGCAATTTAGAAATATTTCTGAGGCAGTTAAAATTTTGAGTTTTCACTGATCCCAAGCTGATCTGATTTAAAACTCTCTCTGGTTCAAAGACGATTCCGATTCCTTTGGTCAGTGGCTCCTTTTTGCAGTGACCTAATGCATTTATCAGAACTCTCCCTGGCTTTTCAAACCCTGACCACAGGGTTTCCTCACACATTTTTAGTTCTCAGCAGGACACAGAGAGCAGTACCATTGTACCATTTCAGTGCTTTATCCCTGATGAAGTCAAGATGGTAGTTGAGCTGGTTTAATGCAATAGTCCCACAGCCTGAGAGAAGCCTTTCCAAGGGACAGCAGGACAAACACAGCCAAGCTGTCTTCAGCTGGCATATTGCTCTGACTCTGCCACCGTGCAATATGTGCAGAGGGTGACACAAAAAGTGCAGGACTTGGCTGGGGGAAAGGTCAGTAGACTAGAGAAAGGGTATAAGTCATACCCTGTGTTTAAATTAAAAGATTTTATGTGTTCTCCATAAAATTCAGAATATTTTATTAAAAAACAAAACAAAACAAAACAAACCACCAAAAAAACCTCAAAGAAAGAAAAAATCAACATAGAAACCTCCACATCAGCTTGGCCTAGACTAAATAAACTACAATTTATAACATTAAATGGACTATTTTACTTCTGACTATCAACACAGGATTGTAACATTTCATCCAGTCAGTAAAAACTCAGAAAGGAAGGAGGCCCCCTAAAATCAAAATCCAGGAGTGATATCCATTGCTTAAGAACAGGATGAGAAACAACAATATGAAGCAACTTTTGAGCATTGCTTTCCAACCCTTTCTCAACTGAAACTAAATTCAGCACTTACTTAAGTTTTGAGGTTACTGCAATGTTTTATTTCTAGGCTTTTATGAACCAGACTGCCTGAACACTTGGTATGATACTATTCAACAGAGTACTACAAAAGATCAACACTCATTTTAAGTCCATTCAATTTCACAGACTTTGAAATCAATACATAAGTAAGTAAAATTATGCCACACAGAATAATTTGCTAAACAAGTCTTACAGACAGTGCAAAGTGCATGAAATCCCTTTTTACTAAGCTCTTTTCTAAGGTTTTGACAAAACAGTTAATATAGGAAAAATTTTCCAGAAGTAATCCTGAAAAATTAATATTTTTCATAATCTTACTTTTTAATTCTTATACTAATTTCAACTTGGGAAAACCTATGAACTAGAAAGTAACTTTAAAAAGTGAATAAAAAGTGAATAAAAAGTGAATAAAAAGTGAAATCAAATGACAAAAACTTTGTTACTAGAAAAACCATTTCTTTAATATACTGAGAGAGCAACAACAAGGTGTTCTGGAGACCTTTGTAAATCATATCAAAGAAAGGATAAAGGATATCCTTTTTTATTTCTTAAGGTATTTCTTATTCATGGTCAATAGGTTTCGAAATGATCCTGTGCTTGCCCTTTCAGAGATATTTTAGCTTTACAGCCTCGAATTCTAATTTTAAGGCTTCCTTTACCAACAATATAAAGAAGTCAAAATTCATTTCAAGGAAAATTATTTTGAAGCCAAAAAAAGGGCTTCAGACCTTTTCAAGACCCCAACAACTGGATAGTGTTGTCATTTAATTTTTTGCCAGAGAAAAAAGGAATGGGGAAAATTATTTTGTTAGCGCTGATACTGTTGTATTTTTACCATTTCATCTTTTGTAACAGTTTAGATTAAACCTAAAGACAAGATGGATTCAGAATAATGTTCAGACCTTGGAGATAGCTTACACCTTCTGCTACCAAATAATACCATGAGAAAGAATGTGACATATTCAGAAAAAGATATTTTGTTTAAATACTTTATGGAGGGGGAAAAATAGGGGGTTTTTTTCTTTTTCTTTTTTAGCATATGCCCACAAATGTAGGTTTTAAAAAGCACTCTAAAAGCAGAAAAGGAACAAGCAAGACAAGACTTTTCATGAAAAAAGCCTTCCTTACAAAATACATCTGGCAATGGCCAAGTAGTCAGTTTAAATTTCCTGAAAAATTAATGGTTTCAACTTCAGTCTGTACTTCCAGGGACTGAAAAGCCTTTGTGTGCAAGTAATTTTTCATAGTTGCGGCTGAATAGGTGTCAGACAAAGAAGCTAGGCTGGAAGGTGCATAAGTTATTAATGACTCTTATGCAAACTACAAAACTATCACAAGAGCAGACTCCCTTTAATTTTTTAGAAAAACAAAATACATTGGAAATTTTGCAGCATATTAAAAAAAAGAAAAAAAAAGAAAAAAAAAAGAATAAAGACACTGTATTTTTTTTCCTGTGTTTTGCCATGTTTGTTTGGGTCTTATAGCATATTTCAGGATTTTAAGTTCTAAACCAGATTTTAACCTATATCTTATAAAAGATCTTCATTCACCTTTCTTTCTCATTATCTCTTTCTTCATTCACCTCTCGTCTCAAAAAATTTTGAGCTATCAATCCATAAAGCCCTATCCATATGAACAGGTGAAATTTTCCTTTGCTGCTGCTCTTACTTTTAACACCAAGCTCACCAAGCTGTTCAAATGAGAAAAATGCATGCATGTATATGAGATGAATGCCTTGACTTCCTACAGCACCTTCCAAAATTTTGTTCTTCAATGTTCTTTCTTCTATATTCCCACGTATTAACAGTTTTCCTATTTCTCCCTTAAGCTTTGACTTTAATGACTATTTTCCAGTATTTTGCTTATACTTGACAATGGTTTTTTTTCCTCCTGTAAATGATCTCTTTTCAACCCAGCCTTTTTTGAGAGCATACTACTTGTGTGAAGTAGAATTTAACCCTCTGTATATATGCCATATTTGTTGAAGGTGGTTCATTTGTATTTGATTCCCACAAGCTCTGTGGGTCTATTCTGCTGTATATTTGCAAAGGCAATCATTGTAATTGGAAAAAATTTGGGCTGAATCAGTCACCCCCAATAAAGAATGAGAGTAACAAGTCTCAAAACTAAGTTAACTCCACCCCTATTCCTGTGACAAATCCACACTCTTGGTTCTTAGGCTAGATTCAGTTAGGCACCTGGAAGACACTCCACCCAGCACGGGTGTCTTGAAGAACTACCTCTTCAACTGCATTGCTTATCACACTCCATAAAGAGTAACAGAAATACATGTCTGCTGCAGAAATGTATGACTAAGGGGTAGGGCATTGGGCTGAGCAAGAAGTAGAACAGTATTAATTGGAAAAAAGATCATGTTTTCAGAAAGAAGTGTATTTTGCAGGCTGGTTGGACATACACAGCACAGCAGTGACTTAACTCCCAGCTGTCTCTGTTGCTGTGACCCTTTAATTTTGCCGGCATTAAAATAAACATTCAAATTAAATGTATTTTGTATGTTAACACTCTGTTTAGTGCATCACAGTATATTTCAACAATCAAAGCTTTTTTCTTTAAGTACTTCCTTGACAGCTGCATCAGCTATGTAGATATTCCCATGATCTTTTTAACTGAACATCTTTTTAACAAAAATCCACTAAAACACTCTTAAAGAGTTTAAGATACCATCTTCTGAAAGCAAGAGCTTCCTCACATTAGAAAACACTTCCACATCACTGCATCAAAGTTGGATTAGTTATATTTCACTAGTGCCAAATCAGTGGAGACTGACACCGAGACAGCAGTGAACACTTCAGCTCTATCTGTCTGCTGTCACTAATTTTCCCACCCTTTTAGCAACAGGCCCATGTTTTCCTCATTTAGTCCTCATTAGTATTACTAATATACTGGTAGAAGCTCTGCTTGATAGCTTGACAAGCCTCAATCACCGCTGAGTGTTGCTCTTCCTAGAATCCTCCTGCATATCTGGACAATCTTTCTAAATCCTTCTTTGAATGTGTCCTGTCTTCCATCTTCCCCACTCTGCCATTTTGAAGAATACATTTCAATTCCATAAACAAAACTCATAGAAGAAGAAAAAAAAAAAAAACAGGGAATGCTTTTGACCATCTGGGCAGAGGAATAACATTGGTGCACCCAGACTTAGGCCCACTTAGGGGACCAAATCTTCCTGCGCAGCCATTGATCCTGAAGGCATCACATTCTGCACTGCCAATAACCATTACACCTCATGAGACTTGACAGGTGGGCTTCTAAATTTTATGTCTCTATCCCCTGAGATAATATTTTTGTGTAAACTGGGCCTCTCCAGTAGTACAATTATTATATTATTTTAAAATCATAGTCTCAAAAGGTAGGATAAATCTTCATCCTTTTTTCTTTATAATTTTTACCATGGATAGACAATCTAAATGGAGTCCATAATTCATTACTGATAACAGAACACAGTTTGCATGTGAAAAAAACAGCTGCATCCACCTTCTTTAATCTGTCATGTTAGGTTTTGCATGAACAAATAAATGTTCTTTTATGTTTATATAGAGTCTCGGAGACTCCTAAAGCACTCAGTGCCATACACATAATCACCTATGTAACCACAGGTCATGAGAAAGGAGTAATAACCATTTTTTGGAGAACTAACACAGGAAGTAATTCTCTGTTGAGTTCACTTGATTGGCCAGATGATGGATGTTTTGGTTTTTCTTGTTGTCTCATAGGTTAAACCTACTTTATGTCTTAGGTTTGTCAGCAGAAGACATTCCAGATAGATTTCCCCCCAAGACCCTAGCCAGAAACATTATCTGTTTTATTCCAACAAAAGAAACTGATTGATAGTGCTTTTACCAAGTTTAATTCTCCAAAATTTATGTGATCTTTCATTATATTTTTAGTAATTTAGACTTAATCTTTATCCTTTTGGACATAGTCTGGTATTTTTCTTGCCAGAGAAGCTCACAAAAGCTGTGAGCTTTCTCCCTCTTTTCCTAACCCTGCTAATTCTGCCCTTGCACAGGGTAGAATGCACTGAATGTACCAGTAAATAATTCTGTCTGTTTTATTCTGTTGCAATACAGTGGCTCCTTGCTGTTGGACAGGAGTTGTACCATTGTGCTGTTGTACAGTTTTTCCTTCACACAACATTTGCATTATATTCATTACACATTCTCCACCACAAGCAGAGAATCACAGCCTCAGATCTTCAGGTGCATTATGCTCAGTCATATAAACAAGAGCTGCATATTCATCTCCAGTCTGCTTCTCTAGAGCTCTGCCCTCTCTACGCCTAGCAAGTACATAGTCTATGTTTATATATATATGACAATACAGGTATCACATACAGAAACAAATTAATATATTTCTGGATTCAAGCCTGACAATAAGTATATTATAAACTGAAGGTGTCAAAGTTTTGTTATGGGCTCAAGCAATTATATCCTATAGGGAAAGGAATAAGCAGAGACACTTTACAGAACAAATTGACTGTTCCCACTGGAATTAATATTTGTACAGCACCAAACTTCCCCTGATTCCTTGTGGACCTTTTAGGTCTAATGCCTTGGATATCCTGAACTTCTGTATAGAAGCTGTATCAAAGCACTGTCAGTGCTACTGGTGCTCATATCAGCACTGTAAATATTCTCAAAAGGGGCTCTGGACAGGAGCATGCAGGAGAGAGGGAAATTGGAGAATGAGAAGTGAGACTTTCAGTGGCAGATAGTGCTCATTTAAAAGAGAGAGAATGCAAACAATTATTACACTGAGCATTTAATGGAGAAAGTTGTTTTCTGGACAACATTCAGCCAACAGCAGACTGGCTCTAACCTACACAATACAATATTCCTTTGGAATAGGGGCATGTTTACATCATGCCATTCAAGTTTCTGTACCAAAGGCTTTGACATACTTGGGATGAAAACCACACTTGGAGTAATCATGCCAAAGCCATTATTTCACATATTGTTCTGAGTAAATCTGAGCCACCAGGCAAGGGAATGTAAATGCTACTCTAGAAGAAGTTTTCTGTGCAGTACAGTCACTGACAAAGCAAGCATAAGCAAACCTTAATCTATATAAAAAAAAATTTATATTACATGCATTTTGGGACTTCTGCTACTTTTCCCATTAACAGAAAGCAGAGAGGATTTGTATATATATCACTGCATGGATGGCACTGACAAGCAGGATGCAGAAATCATAACTTCTCATTCTTCAGGACAATTGGAGAGCCTGACACCTCCTGATGCATTTTACACTGTCTGAAGAGACAGTTTGATCTCCTGAAAAAACAGTGGCTTAGGAAGGCTTCACAGGAACAATTATTTATAAAGAAAACAATTATTTGTAAAGAATCCCTTTATTAATTTTTCAAAACAAACAGGCAACATCTCACAAAAAAACAAAACAAAAACAAACAAACAAACAGCAAACCACTATGGCATATCAAAGGGATCAAATTATGAGAAGGAGTAATAGAAATTGTAATAAAGTGTTCCACTAATGCCTTGCAAAAATTTATCGAAGGAAGCTTCACCTACCCTTTCTTGTCCACAGGTGGTGAGAGAAGAAAACATGCATGCCTACCATGAAATGCTGTTTTGTGCAATAAGGTGAAAGATAGAACAGTGCTCACCTACATGTTGTGGTGGGTTGAATACGGCTGGACAGCTGGTGCCCAGCAAGCCCGTTCTAGCCCTCCCTCTCCTCAACTGGACAGGGGAAAAAAACCTTCTCCAGAGTGGGCTCCTCTGTCCATGTGTCCACCCGGTCCTGCTGGGAGCAGCTCCACCACGGGCTTCCTGCAGGGTGACAAACTCCTTTGGACTCCCACCTGCTCTGGCATGGGAAGAGCAGGTGGATCGCTGGTGCACCATGGACCTCCACGGGCTGCAGGGCACAGCCTGACTCCCCATGGTCTGCAACACAGACTGCAGAAGAATCCCTGGAGACTGAGCATGTCCTGCCTCTCTCTCTGCACTGACTTTGGTGTCTGAAGGGCTGTTCTTCTCTCACATATTCTCACTCCTCTCCCCTGGCTACCAAAACCTCGTCTCACAAACCCAATAGACACATTTAGTCACACCATGACTTTTCTATAGCTCAGAGAAAAGCAAGGCTGGTTTCACATATTTTCTTCTGAAACTTTGGCAGGTCTGTTTGGTTTAGGATTTTATTAAGCTGTAAAGTACTTCTCCTAATCAGAGTGAGGAATACTGTTGACATTGGACTTAGTTTTATGAGGAAACATTTAAAAAGCCATCCTGACATTCAAAAGACATAAATGTTAGTACAAATTGAACTGCAGCACTCTACGCTTCTGATTCATTTTGTGAGGTACTCTGAGATGATTTGCCTGGGGAAATGAAGCAATAAGGTCTGAAGGGTTGATTTTTCAGAGATTTTAAGACATACAGCTCCAGATGTTGTCATAGAAATCTACGGTACTCACTGATTCTGAAAATTGGGCTGTGGATGTATAAAGCCTTACCTTGTGCATGTCTGTAAGGTACATAGTAGAGGACTAAAAGTAAATATGGTGTTTTCAAAATAAACCTTGTCTTTCTTCCCCTTGGAGTGTAAAATTACAAATGAGTGTTACAGCTTAAATGAAAACTTGAGGAAGTAAATTTGTCTAAGCTTTCTTTTCATTTCCATCTGTTCACAGAATAGGCCTTCACTCATACTTCAGACATAAGAAAAAACTGTTCAATTAGTGTAAGAATTCTAAACTTTATAAGCAATTGCTCTGGAAATGTAAGACTTGACTTTGGCCATGCAGTAACTCTAACCTGAGCTCCCTAGTCTGGCAGAACCTTGTCTTGCTTCCACATACTGCAGTCTTCCATATGCATTATGTCCTGTATGCACTGAAGAACATGCAGGTATAGATCTTTCATTATACACAGTGCAAGTAGACTCACAGCCAAGGGGATTCTTGCTACTAAAAAGTATGTCTACATATCCACCTTTGCTTTCACACTATCATTTGTAGGCAAAACACATCAATCTACATTTTCATCACAAAAACAAACTTTGCTTCTAAGCACATGAAAAACTAAGGGATTTTTATTCTACAAATGGATAAGGAGTCTCCTTGAGCTGGATACTAAAAATTTTTTTCTTTGCATCACTGTGAGTAATAATGCTTTGCAGACTTCTGACACCCTTTATATCTTGAAAGGTCCATTCAAGACTGCTAGAATAAAATCTGTCAGCATTTCCATTTAAGTCTCTCTATTCAAAAGTCTCAAGTCTGGTGAAAGGGTTCTCATTATTGCTTTCTTTTAAGCAAGTATTATCTTCATAAATCAGACCTCTTGTATCTTAATCTCCTTTTAAGTGTATTTGGCCATTGCACTACTAATTTGAGTACATCTTCATTTTCTGCTCTGCCTCAGTCAACTGTATGGTGTCTCTGATACCAGATACCAGAGCAGACCAGCTCAGAGAGGGATGCAGTTTGCTACCTTTTCTGACAGCAGCTTCCAGCATAAGCAAAAGAAGTACCACAATGAGAGCCACACAATGTACCACAATGAGAGTACCACAGCTACAGAACGACAGACCTCTAAGCAGCTTTGCTCATTCAGTCACAATTGGCTTGCCGTGTTACCCAGATGATAAAATCCCATTGTAGATTTTTCCTCTTCCAAAGGGTGACTTCCTTGGAATGTGCTTCTAAGCAAATGGAAATTTCTACTCCTTTAATCCCTATTCAGGTTTTTTAAGAATCTCGTCATATATGTAAAAATTCAGAAGTCAAAATAAAGACACTCACCCCCTCGCTCAATTGGGTTTTTCATCAAACTCTTAACAACCTATTTGTTCAAATACTTTGCAGATAGAGTAGTTTCAATTGCAGCTCCACTTACTTCCAAACTCTGGATATAGCATAGCATAGCATAGCATAGCATAGCATGGAATGGAATGGAATGGAATGGAATGGAATGGAATGGAATGGAATGGAATGGAATGGAATAGAATATTCTTCAGTTGGAAAGGCCCTGCAACAATCATCAAGTCCTGACCACTTAAGGGCTGACCAAGATGAAGCATTTGCTAAGGAGATTGTCTAAACACCTCTTAAACACTGACAGCTTTCTAGGATGACTGTCCCAGTTTGACAACCCTCTCAGTAAAGTGATGCTTCCAAATGTCCATTCAAAACCTCCCACAGAAGGTCAAAAATCTGGGGATGGCAAGTCCTTCACAACTGTTACAATGTGGCATGGCTGAAGGGTGGTCAGGATAGGAAGAGAGTAAATGTCTACGAGAGCTTATGTAGCTCAAACACAAACTTTCCTGTAAAATAATTTGAATACGAATTTGAATAATAAGAATTTGCTTGCATACATACTGCATGGCACAGATAAGAAGGTGCTGAAAATATTAAAAGATAAAACAATGTTAAAAATTGCCATTTAGGATTACTAAATCCTACTCTCTCTTTTTTTTTTTTTTTTTAAGTAGTTTTGATTTAAAACCAAAAACAAAACTCAAAGGAGAAAGATTTAAAAAAGATATGATGATTTAAAAATCAAAAAAAAACCCCATCACCCACAGTTTCCAGTTACAATACTTTTGTTGGCAGGCAATTACTGTCAGATATCATCAATACTTAAGAGACAAAAAATTATGCTTTAAGAGAAAATGTCTGCTTAATTTCCTGCTTTTTTGTGTAATGGTGAGTCTCCTATTCCCTTTAGTTTCTTCTAATTACTACATCTGCAGTAGGACACAGTAAATTATCATTTTATTTCATTTGTTCTTACGACATTTGAGGTCAAATCCAACAAAACCTCAGGCTCTGTCCTAGAATGAAATTAAAATTTAAATACTTTGGAGAAATTGTGCCTCAAAGGCAGGGCTCTCTTAGGCATCGCTATTGACTGAATTATTTTGTTCTTGAATTAAACTATATGCATCTGAACTGAAACAATAAAAAAATTCTCCTCCTGTTATTCAATCCATTCCTCATAAATTCAAACACGAGAAATAACTCTCGGATTTTTGTTTGTTGACATGCTGGAGAAAATCAGAATTGAATTTCATTGAACTAAAAAGCACAAACAAAAAATATTCTAGCTTGAAATGAACCCATAGGTTTTCTTCTCTATTTAAAGATCATCAAACTAATTTTTGTTCTTGTGAAAAGTGTTAGAATTTTGTAAGTATGTCTGCTTCCAAGTGTCTAATAATTGTAAGTATTAAAAGAAAAAATATTAATACAGTTTAATTGCCAACTGAACATACAGAAGTGTTACTGTATTTTTAAACATTTACAATCTGTGTGCTGCAATATATTTCAGCTCCTACAATAACAGCTCTTTGGTTTAATGTGTGCTGCATGAATGTAAAAAGGATGGCACACAGCACTAGGATATCAACTGCCTGCTTGGAGAATGATTAATTTAAGATAAATAGATGCCTGGCTTCAGCTACACTGATTGTATTTCCTAGCCCAAGCTGCAGAATCAGTGTTTCCACCCAGATGTTGTAAAACATATGCAGGAATCATTCTTTTCCACTCACAAACCACAGTGCATCACAGATTTAATCTTGCTCTTCTGCACTCTGTGTCTGAATTTAATTTTACTTCTGCCATCAGCTTAATAGACAAAAAATGTTTCCTATTTATTTTAATACATAAACTTTAAACTCATGTTATTCTGATTTCATCCTACTTCAATTTCTTGGTTTGATGGCAAATAACAAAAAGCTTAACTCTGCCTACAAGTACATAATAGAATCACTTGGAAGAAATACAAAAAAAGAAATTACAACATACCTAGCTGGAAAAATATTTTATTTCATAATGATCATGGGATTTGCCAGACATGAAAAACGCATAAAGACACAGAAAAAAAATCTCACTTTTTTTTATAAGTGCTGCAAAACAAGACTATTTATTTGTTCCATTGTAAAATGCATTTTTTTGAGAAGACTCCTAGAAAAATGAATGGCTTGGTCTTGTGAGATTGCACATCCCTAAAACCCCTTCCCTCTGGGTTCAAAGCAAACAGCATCTCCCTCTCCACTCAGGAGTGTCTGCAATTGTTTTTCATTTTCTGTGGGCAATATTTTACTCACAATAAACAATTACTTCCCTCAGCAAGCCAGGGTGGGACACAGGCACCATCCATTTCTCAGGCACCATCCATTGCCTGTCTGGAGGAATTGTGTTGAATGGAGTGTAGTGACCTACAGTGACAGAGGAATTGGAGACTAGGAAGAGGTGGGTTGGGTGTCTGCTCAGACTAAACTTTGGGGAGAGGAAGGACAGGTGTTCACTCAACAGTTTGATTGCTAATGACCCTCAGCATGTTTTAGAGTAGGTTCTTCTAAAGCACTAATTAGTAACCCTGTTCTCAAGCATGTAACTAGAGAAAGATTTTGTACAACTAGAGATGAGTCACAGAATTAAAAAAAATCAGAATGACCTTATATTGGAGCAGCTTTTCATATCAGTCAATATGCAATAAGTCAGATAAGCATCCCTTGAGTTGGATGAGAAGAAAAAAAAAAAGAAAAAAAAATCTATGTGCATTTTAGTATTAAATTTCTTTTGTATTATGTATATGGATTCTAATAACTAACTTCAACATTTTTATTTCCTCTATGTAAACATTTAAACAGATATAAATGACTCAAGAGAACAGTCTGGAAATTTGTCTACCCCATCACAGAAAAGACAGCAATAAATATGTGAGTATTAGGAACTACCTAAGAGATGAGAGATTATTTTACTCTTCATTCCCATTTATTTTCTTCCCAACAGTATTCCAGTCAGGGAACCAATTCATGCTGCACAATGATCTAGAGTTCTAAGCATTTGTCCACAAGAATCAACCTGCAATTATGATACCACTTTGTGTAAGCTACCAGCATCTAGCAAATTATGACAAACTTATCTAAAACTGATTCTTTTAATTGCAAAACATATTTAATACACACAGCAGTTTTTAATTATGAGCATGACTTTATTGCATCTAGTGGGTTTTTTTGTAAATAGTGGAAGCTTGCATCTGGAAAACACCAAAAGTTTATGTTGTATATGTTGTAAATTCCTGACAGTAAGTGGTGTGAGGAGCAGCTCCTACCTTTACCCTGCAAAATTCTCTCTCTGAATCACTTGAAAAGATTCCTGGCATGTTACTCTGTCTTAAAAGGTTCTGCTATATCACACCTTGCAAAGAATCCATAAAAGAACATTGTACAGTTCCTAACTTATGTCCTCAGGCAGAAGCAGGCTCCTTTCCCTGCTCCAGAGTAATCTAAATCCCTCAGAGTATCTCCTTACTGCTCTTCTCCTGCCTGGTAGGGCTAGGAGTTGCAGACTGTGTGCAGGAGATCCACACCCCTTGGGAGGAGGTGCATTCACACTGCCATGGTTTAACCCCAGCTGCAGCTCAGCCCCACGCTCCTCGCTCATTCCCCCACGTCAGGATAGGGGAGAGACTTGTAAGAGTGAAAGTGAAAAACTCATCGGTTGAAATAAAATCAGGTTAGTAGGGAAAGCTACACACATGAGCAAAGCAAAACACGGGCAGGCACGGGCTCAGCCATCTCCAGGAAAACAAAGCTCCATCATGTGTAATGGTGACTTGGGAAGACAAATGCCATAACTCCAAATATCGTCCCTTTCCTTCTTCCTTCCCCAGCTTTATATGCTGACCATGACACCATATGGTTGGGATGTCCCTTGGGTCAGCTGGGGACAGCTCTCCTGGCTGTGTCCCCTCCCAGCATCCCACGAACCCCCAGCTCGCTCACTCATGGCGTGGGGTGAGAGATAGAAAAGGCCTTGGCTCTGTACAAGCCCCACTTAGCAAAAAATAAACAGCCCCATATGATCAACTGTTCTCAGCACAAACCCAAAATGCCTCCCTGTACCAGCCACTGTGAAGAAAACAAACACTACCCCAGCCAAACCAGCATAGTCAAAATGTTTTGCATATACAGATTAGCTGCATGAAACTGCAAAAATGCCCACTACGATGCACAGCAGCAGGACCCCACATTCCCTCACACGCTACACCGTGTGCCAGATTAAAGGACAGGCAACAACTCTCGGATGAAAGTATGCCAGGAGCGTGCAAGCCACATGCTCCAAACTTAGGAGATAGTCATAATATCCCTGAAAAACAGCTGTGACACCCACAGAGCTACAAGGTTATAAATCTGGAAGAAGCAAGATGAGATTCTGGATATGTGTTTTCTATCTAGACATAAGTTCATTTCTAAGAACTCAGTGACCACCAAATATTACGTTTAATTGTCTACATCATTCGGCACAAAGGACTTTCCATATTCATAACATTAAACCTTCTGTATATTCATCAATTATGCTTTTAAGTGATGAGTAATTTCCTGTTTCAAGCCTTGTTGGAAAGGCAAAATATATAAAATATCATAACCACATCTGAATCACTCAGACTTCATCAATATTAAGGCAGGTACACCACTGGTTAGACTATAGAAAAATGACGAACTAAGGAATTGTATTACAAACAAATATATTTTTATATTTATATAAATATACTCTTATATATTGTATAAATATATATTTATATATATTTGTGTATCTATATTTATATTTACAGTTATGTTTTTATGATATAACAAATAAAAAGCTGACCTAAAACCATATGCAATTCAAAACAAAAAATGTAAAATTCAACATTCAGATGACTACTGACACTCATATATTAAAGTATGGCCTAGACGAGATTTCCTTAATGGTGGACATTTAGAAAGTAATTATTCAGAAATATGTGCCTTAGTTTAATTTCCCTAGGTAATATGGAGGAGAAATAATATTTTAAAATAAAAACATAAAACCAGACACAGAATATAGCTATAGAAATATCTCCTGGTGCAGCTCCATTTCACCTAACTCCATCAAATGGGATCTAATGCACCAAATTGTCCTCAAAAGTTTAACCCTGAAAGGAGGTTTAAGATAATTAAACAAGTTTTAAAACATCTTTTGTGGCATCAAGAAAGTATCAAATACAATTTTCTGCAGTTTAATGACACAACTTGACATTGTATGTCCATATACATGGGAGATTTTAAAACCTCTTACTGTACAAACTTGAAAGTGAAATTGCATTTAAGTTATAACACTTGCATGCAATTTTATAACTTGATTGATTTTAAGCTGAATACAAAAGAATTGTTTCAGACTTTATTTTTTTAAATATTTGTATAAATCTGATTTAAAAGTTGGAGATAATTAATCCTTAAAAAGAAATTATGGAAAATGCTGTAAATAGAAAGGAAGATTATATCAAAAATAATGTTTTCATGCACTGACTATGTGTTTCTAAGTAATAATTTAACTTTATTTGTGCCAGTAAAGCTATAGATTCAGGTAATGTTTTCAAGGCAGAATCTGATTTTCAAAACTCTTGAAAACTAGGCATAGAGAGCATATGACAATCACCTGTTACAGAAATACCCTTTTCTGAAGCAGAAAGTCAAATCCTGTTGCACTGGAAATGGATGGAACTGTTCCACTGGTGAGAAGAAGTAAGGGAGCAGAAAGATGCAGAGCCCTTATGGGGCACAAGGCAGTCCTGCTGGTTTTGTCTGTATTATGATTTCTATAATACTTCATTAATTCTTGTACCTTTCCTTCTGCTGCATGAGACAGCAGGACCTTGTACCTGCCAGTCTGCAGAAAGCAAAAGGGCTGTCTCAGAGACAGAACCCAAGCCTGTGTATTGCACATTTAACCAGCTCTGTGATTATTCATCTTCCAGTTTTTCACCATCATGAGCAACACAGAGCTCTCTAAACAGCTTACCTCTCAGGCAAGCCTGAAGCATGTCCCTGCCCTGAATTTCAAACTCAGACTGCTTTTACCCACTACTGTGTCCAGGAAAAGCATTCTTGCCATATAAGCTGACTTCAGCAGCCTGCTGCTATTGATAACCTTTCATGTTTAGGGCACAAAGAGGAAATATTTACTTCCAGATTTCCAAAGCTCTAATTAGAGACAACCTGGGAATGCAACACTTAAAAAATGAGATGGTTTTGGGTATCTGCTTTTCATCACAAAACGCTGAGTCACATTTAGCTCTCATTTACAAATGTGCTACATAAATCATTCATTGAGATTGTTTGCATATAAACTACTATTGAATTTTTGTTTCCAAAACCACTTTCAAGTTTTCCCCACTCCCCAAACCTCGTATATCCCAAACACATGAGCTGCAATTGGTCTCCTGGATCACAGCAGCCAACAAGTTCTCCTGATAAATCTGATTTTGGTTTTTGACTGTAAATAAAACCCCAAAACCCCTGAAAGCTATTTGCATTGAAAACTATTTGTACCTCATTCAGTTTCAAGTAGAAACTCAGTGGAGGATGTCCACAGCAGGGAGGGTTCAGTGCAGTCCTCAGAGGCAAACCATGGGATAAAGCCATAAGCTGCAGCCCGTGATCACACTGCAGCTCTCCTCCTGAGAAGCCTTAGGAAAAAGCTTTTGAAGAGCAGATCACATATCCTGATTCTTTGCTTAAAAGAGTCTCTGCACAGACCAGAATACCTCAGCATCCTGTATGGTGTGTCAGTATAATCATACTACATCCACATAAGCTGAGCAGGGTTTATGTTGATTACAGTTATATCTGAAATGCATTAAAACTGTGGCTTGCTGCCTGAGTCCACACCATGCGCTCATATCATCTCTGCCTATGTGCAGCCACAGATACATCGCAGTTCCAGTAAGTGACATTTAGACACCTGCTGAACATGGCAAGAATGCCTGAGCCTCAAGGCCCATCGCTGCTGTGAATCAAAGACCATTTGCCATCTCAGAAATTAGCTGCTTTTGAAGACAGACCCTCCAGATGAAATGACATCTGTAGCTGTTGAGCCCACACTAAAGGCAGCAATCGAAAAAGGCCAAGTATTTTTTATTGTGGTATTTGATCCAGTTTTCCAAGTTGCCACAGATTAAAAAAACATGTACATTTAGAAAAAAATCTAAAATCTCAGATGATTACAAAAAGGATCAGTGACGTTAAAATAAAACAAAACAAAAATCTCAACCCCTACACAAAGTACTAAGTATCTAAAACAGAATTTAGCTATTTTTAAGCCTTTCAGTCAGAAAACAGTCCAAAATTTCCCGATCAGTCTTAAGCCTGGAGATACCAAAAATGTGTTTGAACATCAAGATTGTCTAAGAGCATTGCCAAGAGTTCTGAACATGCCCAGGACTCCTTGTTAGCCAGCACTGCCCCTTTGAGCTCCTCATGTTTGCCAAACCAGGCAGCATTGCTTGAAAGTGCCTGGAAATGCAGGCTTGGTGGGAGCACAATAAACACTCAGAAACATGGACTCAGAATCAGAACAGCCTGGGTCAGAGGCAACATCAAAGATCATCTGTTCCAATGCCTCTGCCATGGACAGGGTCACCTTTCAGTAGACCACAGTTCCATCCAGACTGCCCTTGAAACATGATTATGCTTTGGCATTCAGAAGCACAGCAAGAGAAGGAAAGCTTTTATGGACTTCAATGGTTAAAAAACTTGCCAGAGATTGTGAGCAGTGTGTTTTGTGTCCTTCTAACTGACCAAACCCCAAACCTAATCTACAGCTTCCCACGAGTGCTCTAAGCATCACACAGATGTTTGTACTTTAGGATTTTTTCACCTTTTTTTTTCAAAATCTTAAGAGCACTGTGAAAATGGGAAAGCTAGACGATGATTGCTGAATTTCTTCATCTCTAAAAGCACACATGTACCTACTTCACAGAGGCACTGCAGGAATGCATTACATAAAGCATCATGAACAGCCAAGAGCAGTATAAATGACAAGTACTGTTACTACTACTAGTAGCAATAATAATAATACTTGACACTAGTACAGTGCCTTTCAGCTGCGAATCCCAAACCACTTTACAAAAATCAATTATAAAGATGCTGTGAGGTGGGTAAGTATAATCTACCTTTTATAGATGATGAAACACAGGCTCATATCGGTTAATTGAATTGCTAAAGTTATCCAGGAGGCAGGCAGAGCACCACAATAGATAGTGCACATAAGACCTCCTCTGTCATCTCTAACTACCAGGAATTCTTCTTTCCAATGTGTCACCTATTTGCTCTCACTTATCATTTTTGTGAGCTGTCTTCAACAGGTAGTTTTCATTACCTTTCCTATCATTATAAATGACAGAATTAAGGATATAACACTAGAAAATATACCCCTGTCCTTTCCTTTCCAGGATAGGTGTCATGTAGCATTACATGAACAATGCATTTACATGTTGTAATGCCCATTAATGTTTACTCTCTTTTTTTTTACTGTTTTGGTGAAGAAGTATAGCCTATCACAAAAAAAAAAAAATCAGGTAGATTTTACAAAGCCATTCACTTATTCTCATGCAAACACTACATAATCTAGCTACTTTCTCCTTTGCCCACTGATTAAGAGGGAGTAGGTTTTTTTTAATAACACAAATGCTACCCCTCCATATGATCTCACCCAGCAAGCTCTCCAAAGACACTCCCTGTTAAAAGCACCTGCACAAGTGAATGCCTACTGCAACTTCTGAGTTCAAGCACAGCCCCAGGCTGAGGGACTTGTGCTGAAAGGCCCCAGCCTGGAACTGCACCTACCTTGTAAACTCAAAACAATTGCTTTAAGACTGACTGTTTACAATAACTATTTTGAATAATAAATAACACTATCGTTGGCCTGTCATTTTTAGATTAACAGGTAACTAATACCTAAGTTCTGCCAGGATTTTCTCCTTCATTCAAGTAGATATCATTCTTTTCAAAAATCACATACCAGCTAGACATTTAGTGCACAGGAAGTTTCACTGACTGGAAAAGGATGAAATCTCATTAAAATTTTCAGAGCCAAGATGTGTCAAGTGAATCACAGACATGCTACCACTGGACCCAGGCAAAAATTACTGATGCTGTTCTCATAATATTAACGTGATAAATTTTTAGTCTTGTTAATATTAACATAAAATGAATGTACAGAAATGTAATATACATTTTTAATTTAAACATCAATTTCCCTAAACACATTCCTTCCCTCTCCAGTAATAGTATCACATTTTATCAGGAGAATACTAGATCACATCTCCCCTAGCTTTAGTGAAAATGTACTTTCCTCTATATTTTTTATCTTGTAAAGACATCAGCAGTAGTTAGATATTGTGGCTTAGATACTGGATCCTGTTAAGTGCCTACATGCACATGTACATTAATGTCCCCTGACTTCAGGGAGTGTCCCTTTACTTTCTGCAAGCATAAACAGGAAGCAAATGGCCCCCTCCATCTGCCTCTTACTTCTCTTCGCGACTGATGGAGGATCTTCCCAGCCACTGCTGCTGCTGCATCGTGCAGTCCTGTCTGCACAGGTGCTCTTGGAGGAAGGGGACGTGGTCATTTTTGCCTCCTTGTGCCTTCCTTTGCTGACCCTCTGCTCTCTGCCCTGCTCTGTCAGTCACCTGCCATGGGTGTACACTGACCCATCGCAGCAGGCGCTAAGAGCAAAGCACTTTGGCCAGCAGCAACCAGGGAGATATACAGAAACAAGGAGAGAATTCCTTCATACAGCATTTCCTGGAACCGTTCTTTTCTTCTGGCTTTCCCCTTTCCGTGCTTGCTGAGTGTATTTTTACCATATTAATGCATAAATACAGAGGGAAAGGAAGGTGGCCAAACGTCCACAAGATTTCCCGTATTCTGTGAAAACACTTCATGTCCTATTCCTATCCCCAGGCTGCAGTAAGGAAAGCTAAAATCGAATTTAGGTTCAAAGCTCTTTCTGTCATAGAACATTCAGCAACTTTAATTCAAGCTGACTTAGCATGGGAAGCATACATGTGAAAAAGACATCATTCTCCCTTCATGAGAGAACACAGCAACCCTATTTCAGTAATCGGCCAAAAGAAGCTGGCCTAAATTTTGAGCTAAAAGTGCCATCATTTTGAGCCTTCCTTCTTTTGAGAGAACAAAAAGAAAAAAAAAAAAAAGTAGTTGTAAAAATCTCTTTATTAAGGATAGAGAGAAATAGTCAGTTATTGGTCAAAAAAACCCTTCAATAAATTAATTAACCGACCTCTCCAATGCATTAAGCTTGTTCAGTTTTCAAAAATGACAATATATTAGCAAAAGTACAGCAGTCTTTAAAAGTGCTATAATGGATAGTGTTTGGTGTGCTCTTACAACAGCTCTTCACCTCAATCATTTTCCCAACATATTTACTTTTAATGTATAATGATACCAGCTGCCCAAACACACACTCTAATAGCCCAACTATCCAGAGTAAAAATTCATCTCACTTACAATATCCTGCATAATCCCAAATTTTTCATGTTTTCAATCCAGTACCTTACAATATCCTCACATTTACATGTATGCAAATCTTTGAAATCAACTTGTATTAAGTTTAATACATTTCTAAATTTAAAAAGTTACAGTTCCACTGTTGATTCTGAATATTGGATTACAGCTTCTAACCTTTCTGTAGGAGAAATCTAATTATACATCAGATCACATTCAAAACACAAGCCCCATTTAGCTTCCTTTAAAGGCATTTCAGCCTTAATATCTCAGCCTGAAAGATCATTTAAAATTAACTCAGCTATACAACCACTTATGTTAACCTTGTTTGCTGTTAAGCCAAACCTGATAGACACTCAGTAATCCCCAATTACCACTTTCTAACATAGATAATATAATGACCCAAAAGTTATCTGGCTGAATTTCTGTTCCAGAACATAATTATAGCATTTCAAATGTATTTTTTTCTCCATGAAAATAAAAAATGCTGCTACAAATTTTGTATTATATTCCTTATGGAGGAATTTGGAGTATTCCTCATTTGCCATTGTTTTTTGTTAATATGCTATGCCTATATTTATTTAATATATTTATTTAATAGCATTTAATAATACAACTAGAGAAAAATCAAGACCTTTATGTGCCAATCATAAACCAAAATAACACCAAGAAATCTTCTCAACTTCAACATATGCAGGATCAAGTCCTGAACTGACATTGTCTGTCACTCTGTGTGTATAACACAAAATTAATTTGATATTTTAAGTTTTTACTTGTGGTTGTATTTACTCTTAAATCCCCTTGGGAGCATAGAACATTCCTAGAATGAGTAAGATGTGCCACTGCATATGGCAGAGTAATTGCATGGGAACCAAGACTCTCTGTAAACACTTTTTTCAAGAGATTTTGCGCAAAATCATGGAAGTCAAACTCAGTAAAACTCCTTGACAGAGCTCCGAGAAGCACAGATTCATTCCTGTACAGGTTACAGGGTAAATAATGCACCTTTCTGACCTCTTGCTGTGTAAAATGCCAGCCCCCGATGCAGGGATGAAGCAGCAACCTGCTGCTGCCTCCCTGTCCCCAGCCTGCCATCAGAGCTTGAGCACCCATGACACTTTGCCAATATTAACAAATGGCTCAGACATAAATTATTGCACATGCCTGCCTAAAAACCACGCTTCCTAGGGACATATCTACCATGCAAAGCTGTGGTCCTGCAACCAGAAAAGACATTGAGTCATCCTCTCCTTTACTCAAAATCATTCTCAGCACCATACCTGAAGAGAGGAACTCTCCTTTTTTCCCTGACAAAAGAAGCATTTTTTCAACTTGTAGTTTGTGATAAACACACTCATGGTGATAAAAGAGCTGCAGTTTATAGTTTACACACACTAATAAAAACACTGGAATTACAGTCATGCAGGGGAGGCAGTTCACCCATCTGCATACTAAAACCAACCCTATTTCCATCACATTGCCTGTAACCTATACATACACACAGAATACATATAAATTAACTAAAATCCTATGTAATCTGTATCTGTGTTTCAGTTGCTTTGGGGGTGGGGTTAAACCAGTGCCAGAAGGCTAAATATCACAGTGAAAGAGCTGACTTGATTTCCAGCTGAAGTTGTGGTCTAATTCATTAACCAGCTACAGGGAGAGCAAAAATATCCTCATTCAAAATTGCCAAAATTCTGCTTTCCAAAGCTTTTACTTCTTTGTATCACTTATTTTACATCTGTTATCATGTTCCAGATCTTTGGCCATGGATGAATACCTTTTCTCTAGCTTGTTAGCATTATGGAAACTAAACCAATGGGAAAAAAAAAAATTGTTTCCCATATTTTGCTTCCCCTTTATTTTCCTTTCCCTTTCACCTTCCCAAGGCAGTTCTTCACCCCCTGGCTGCTGAACCATGATGAACTCCAAGTGCATCTCTGGCAGGATAAGCAACCCAGCCCTTCACCATTCCATCCTCTTTATCTCATGCTGGTTTCCTCCTGAACTTTTGGACAGAGAGCACTGCCTTGTATGTACCACACATGTAACTATGCTAGAAGGTGTACCAAGAGATGGGCCAACAGAAAGTCATCATATAAATCCACTTCAGGTGGAGAAACTGAAGCAGTCTCACAAAACCTCTGGCATACTCACAGATGTCATTTTCCTAGAGTTAAAATCACAATGGAAATATTTACCACCTTGTAGTAGACCAAGACAACTAGAACTTTCACTTGCCAAGTGGTGCCATCAATAACATGAAAGCAGTAAGACCTCCCAAAGGTGAATCCCTTTTGTCCAGCAAAGCACCAAGCTCAAAAGCTTTCCAGCAGTGACCTGGATTCCCACAGCATTCCTGGTGTGCACTCACCTGCAGGACTGAAACAGCACAGTGACCCTCTTGTCTCGTGAAGAAACACATCTTATGTGGAAATAAACGCCAGCCCTCCTGTTTTGTCAGAGGACGGATCCCACTGAAGCCACTAGAGAGCAGGGTCCTTGCTCAAGCAGAGTTACAGATAATGACTGTGGGCAAGTTTCTGGTATGTATTATGTTAGAGGAAATTAACAGAATCACAACACTGTAATTAAAGGAAAATAAACAGAAATCCCTAACACAGCAGCTAAACATACAGATCCAGAAAAATGTATTTTATATTAATTAAGGATAATGCATTAGATTTCAAATGAAATCTGAAAAGGACACTTGTCCTTCATAAGAAACTAATCACTTCACTAGGCCAACAGCTGAGGTTAACTGGGTAACCAGCCTAGTCACTCACTCAGGCAAAAAAATTGTAACAGCACAGAACTGGATATTAGTTTAATATTAAGATATTAAGATAATACTAGATCAGGATTAATATTACTTAATATTGAGATATTAAGTCTGATCACTAATTCACATTTCAAGAGTGCACTGCTCTGCATTTATAATCCAGCAAAAGTTGCAACTGATTTCTATGGAGCTTTTCTCTTCTGGAAAGACAAAAACTGATTTATATGTGTCTTTTACTAAGATCTGATTTATTTCAACCAGAAATCTGATTCCTAAAAGTAAGTGGCCCCAATGTTACCATGATGAGCTTCTAAAATATCTAGTATAAGACCACCCCACAGTGAATAACCCATAATTGTCCTTCTTAATGAACACTTACCTGCTATGAGGATAAGGAATGTGGCAGCAAGTTTTGAGTCAAACTGTGTATGTTATCTCAGGGAAGTGTGCAAATCAAAGGTGTGCTCCATAAAGAGAAAGATATTATATTAACTGCTTGAATACATTTGCTATAGCAGCATGGTTTTTATTTAACCAGCATTGTTTGTGTTTCAGTAATACAGAAAAGACTGTCACTTCATAGAGTACAGCAAAAATATACAAGGTTTTATGTTTGGAGCACAGTTACATTTTCCTTCTGGTTGAAATTTTGTGACTGAATCGCAGTGATGCTTCCACCTGGAGGTCCTAGCAACTAGTATTCACTAATTTTAGCCACATTACTTACTAAACAAAATCTAAATAAAATCTGAGGACCAAATCCTATTGGCATAAAACAGCCTTAGAAAATGCAATCAGTTTAACAGATTGATTTACACAAGCTAAAATTCCACCCTGAACAGTCACTGTGCACGTCTGCTTCCTGTGAATTTTAAGAATGCTTGAAGAAACTACAGAAACTACTCCAAGCTCATTATGATTCATCAATACTCTCTCATCTGCTCTTTATCTTTGAAGTTTGCTGTCTGAATGGTGTAGCTGAACTTTCTCTCCTCCAGTCAGCACATGCATATCACATTTACTGGGAATCCTTCTGTCAGGAGCACGAAACGGATTTGTAATGGGATTTGTGAGGAAATCCAGCCACTTCATCTGATCCAACCACCAGATTGATGTCAGGAGATCCAGCCACGACCCTTCAATCTCCAGAAGTCCCAACACCCCAAGATACTGTCCTATTTTCTGCAGAGATTGATGGAGCTGGAGGCCAGGCTGCACTTATTCCAGTAACTGAAAAGAGCCTGGAAATAGGCTCAAGCACTAGTGGTGTCATTAATTCTGGGTTTTTTCACAATGCCTCCCAACACAGTTTTGACATATGACACCCACCATTCTCTCAACACACAGTTACAGTTTTGGGAACAACAATGTCTGAGCAGTTTGCCCTGCAGGTGGTTTGCAGTTCCACACACGGGTAGGATTTCAAAGCCAGTTAAGAAAAGGAGGCATTTACCTGTCACTGAGCAGCTCATCAATGCTGTCGACCTCTCCTGGAATTGAAACTGCACTGATGTTAATGTTTCCGCCCTATCCTAGCTCCCAAACTCTCTCCAAGAAATGTCTGGGGCAGTGCTCCTTGTTCAACAGCACAAACATACTGGAGACAACGCTCTCAATTTCATTGTTTAGCTGACTAAGTTCCAATGCCTGGCACAGTCCCTGGTGTTGCTTACTAATACACACACACCGCCTTTGAGGATCTGAGCCTCAGTGCTTTCTGTAGCAGACTCATTTACTTTGCAATTAATCTCCCTGTTCACATTTCCTATCCCCCCTCCATTCCTCTTGCCAGTCACTCCTGAAAACCCTGTCCTCTCCATGCCTGCCTGCTGTAATGCCTACAATCTTTGTTCTCTGTCCTTCAGAGCAGAGGCAAGGATTCACATTATTGTTTGTTCTCCTCCCTGTGAAGTAGTGTACAATTGCAGTACTAAATCACTGCATTTGAGGGCTCATTCTTAATATGCAGATCTTATCAAAATATATTAGTACTATCAAGTAGAAAATTGACACCTTTATGTTTCTCCAGATACCACATATCCTTTTTAACTCTGTGAGAGATTTGAACCTACAATTTATCCTACAGTATGCTGTAATCAGAAGCATCAATCTTTTTAAGGCTGTCTAATGCCTAATGCCTGCAGTCACCATCCTTATTAGCCCGAGGTTAGAAGAATAAACATAAAGTACCCTAACAATGATAAAAAGGAACATTTTCTCTTGTATCATATAACTTGAGCAGACATCCCTTTTTCTGTAGGAAGAGGCTCAGAAGTCTTTAAGTATCTAAAACACTTCAGCATAAGGTGCTACAATTACTTAATCAGTTATTACTCTTGAAAGGCCATCAGGAAGCTCATTAGGGTTTCTGTAATGGCTCCCAGGCAAGCAGAAGGTCAAGATCTGAACTTTACCTGAGCAGACACAGGAAGAAAGGCTGTCAGTGACTCATCAATTCATGGTGATCTCACATGCTGATTATTTTGCTATATTTGGGGGCACGGTTTGGGGTGTCTTAGGGTGTTGCTGAGTTTGAAATTTTTTTTTTTAAATTATCAAAGGTTATTGTACTGCCTGGTACAATAATAAATCACAGCAGTTAAAACAGTTTTTAAAATTATGTATTTCAAGCACTTTTTAAACCATAATTTTGTTCTTCTGACAGTGTCAAAACTTCAAGAAGATGTTACTTTTTATTACAAGATTACGACAAGATTTTTACTACCACAATTACTAGAAGACATATTTTGGGAAATGTTTGGGATAAGGATCTCTATTTTGGTAGAGGGAAAGGTGTTCAATGTCCTTATTACTGAAGTTTACAGATGAACTCCAGATTTAAAAAGAAAGGCCTTGAAAACTGTTTTTCTACTGGAGTATTTCTAAGTGTACATATTCAGTAAGCCTCACATATAGCTTAAAGAGCAAGTCTTTGAGAACACACAGTGGAAACCAAACACTTTTGCTGTAGATTTGAAGCACATTTCTCTGCCTTTGGTCTTTATTGACTGTGAAGATTATGCAAGCTCTGTTAAGTCATTCTGTAAACTTGTTTAAATCCCTTTCAAGGAAAGAAATTTTCTAACTTCTTCCAATTCGCTGTTTATAATGATCTTTACTGATGAAAGCTGTCATATATGCAAATCAACATAAATATTTAAAGGCTGATTCCACAACCCACAGACATCAAATTCAATCACCTACAACGTCAGTGATTCTTTGAGGTGAAGAAATAACAATATAAACAGCAGATAGCTGTCAGAAAAAAAGAAAAAAACCCAATGAATTTGTTTGCTGCATTATCCTTTCTCCATTAAAAGTAATAGCATGGCATATGGGTACAACCCTCTATTTCAAGTCATCATATCTTCTTTATATAATAAAAAGCCCAGTGCACAGATTTATTAACCTAGCCAAAATGAAAGGCGTATCTTTCTCCACCAAGTGTTATCATTTTCAAATAAGACATGTCCTGTAGGGAATAAATTTGAAGGTCATTTCTTGTTTATTTTTTGGGAAGGGTTTAGTTTTGAGATAAATAACCACAATATTGGATCTGTATTTTTTTAAGTTTAACTTATAAAAGATGCTTATTATAATGCTAAGCAATAAAACATATCTATTGTGCAGTATATATACACAATAAGAATCTCCTGTTGCATGTGGAATAGAATACACTGGTTATAAACAGGTCCTCAGCAGAAGATGAACAAAGTATAAAATCAGCCAGTTTACATATTCAATACGTATTTCAATGTAATTTTTGGTTTATAGGATATGAATACATCTGCATCCAAGAGCACAAATCTGTGATTTTTCCATTATTAGTCATCACAAAATTTTATCACTCTCTCCCAGAAAAAAAAAATTTAAAAATTATGCTTATTTGTGAATAAGCAGTGTCTACAACATTTTTCCTTGTATTGCCTCTTTTCCATATGTAATAGCCAAGGATACATTTATCATTAAAATGAAAATTGAAATCTTTGTATGCAGTACAAACCTGATTTTTCTTCATTTGTCTGACTAAACTATTTTTTCATATGGGTTTTGCTGTCTTCTCTTTAAAGTGATGTAAGTGTATATTGAAACATTAAAGAAGGGAAAAATGCTGGTCTCCATCCTGTAGATGTTTACAACAGAGCAGCCTGGGACTCCTATACAGGAGGAGCAGTAGCACAGCTTTGTAAGGACAGCAGTTAAGCATTCAGACAGCCTGGAGAAGCTGCATATGTATTCAGAGACATTTATGGGATGTTTATTTATTACTTGGTACACATAAACTACTTGCATGCACATCACCTTGTGAGTTTGTTTTCTACAGGGACCTACATGACTGAGATTTTTAATTTCATTTCATTTCTCAATAGCTATGAGACATTTTCTGACCCGTGCCCGTCAGACCAAGCAGCCACTCCCTGTGTGGAGATGACTTTGTGCCTGCTGTTTGGCACAGACCTGTGGCCACGTGGGCTGTGGGAATCCTGGATATTGGATTCCTACACCCTAATGCCTCCCAGCACACAGGAGCCCTCAGTGCAGCATCTGGAAGAAAGCAGAGCCTTTCTCACGCTGAGAAATCCTTGTTATCATCCAGTCCACACACCACTCGCCTTAGCCAGCATTGGGACCACAAAATTCATCAACCAGCTGATGCAAGGACCCTGCAGAGTCACTCCCTGTCAACCTGTAATGTCACCAGAAGCTTCTTGTATTCAAAGGCAAGGGCTCAAGAGCAGGCTCAATACAGCAAGACCATAACTCCATTTTTCCGTGTCTAAAAAAGGGTGGCATAATAATACACATTCTGCTTTTTCTAAGATCTCTCAATAAAATCCATGGTCAGAGTTTACACACCTCACTGAAGTCATACATAAATTGAAAATGTAATTATTAGCACAGAAAAATGAAGATTGCTTTGGATGAACAATTTGTACTGGTTACTTCTTGAACCCGCAAAAGCTAATAAAATAGGAGCTATAAATATCTGGATATGAAAACTTTTCTTTGAAAAAAATACTCAGAACACCTTAATAACTGTAAGAATTCACATTTCTAGGAGACTCTCTGATCATAGGATTCATACAGATTTCATTTATAAATTTAACCCCAAAATATAATCTAGCAAATATATTGCTATCAAAGGATGTATTTTAGGGAACTCTCTTCTTACACTTTCTAATCTAGTTTCACAAGACTTCCTCACATGTTGCAGTCTAAGTTGGAAATGAGGGCTGAAGATTTACAGCTGATTACAACTGAGAATGTTCTCAAAGACACCAAATACAGCTCTCTAGTTCAGTCTGAGCAGAATATTGATAGAATATTTCTGTTGACACAAAAGCACTAAATCTGCTTTAGAATGGGTTCCATGGAAAACATCAATTGAAAAATTGATATCAACTAGAGTTGATTAATGTATGAATTGTTTCAGGGCTGCATGCAATCTCCCAGCAATAGTTCTATTTCTTTACTTGAACCAGCTTGCCAATTATCATTATGCATAACTATGAAACTGGGACAAAATTTTGATGATGTTTACATCTTATCTAGTATGCACATAAATTTAGTCTAGTATTAAAAAAAAAAAAAGGAAAGGAAAAAAGAAAGAGCTGTTGTTTAAGTGCCTTATGACTGGGCACAGAACAATATGTTCTGCACAGTGAAGAGCATTTTCAGGTATGTGTACCTACCCCATGACTAATCTTGATACTTGAGCACTGCAGCTGATTGAATGAGACAAGTGGTGCTATGTGCCCACACAAAATACACAAATGCAGGACTGAACTTTAGATATCTGGCTCTAATATTGCAGTAGCCTTATCACCTATGCAGATTATCAACATAAATAATTTTAATAGTGTTCATTCAGAGTTTTGAAGGTTCAAAGGCTAAGAGCAGAGCAGGTTGAATCTTCAAAAAACAGTGCTTACAGCTGTCAATGCAGATGCTAAAAAGTTCTTTTAAAGGATCTTCTTATTGCTATTCAGAAGTGTTTACATGCATAGACTGTTCCATGCACATATGTTTGCAAACAGGTTTATTCTCCAGTGAAGACTGCTTAATTCCTGGGAGGGTCAAACTGGATTTTAATGGTACTGCATGTTATGTTGGGAATTCCAGTTCCGGCAAGTGCATGCATGCACTTCTCTGTACTTCTCTTTAACATTAACTTGATGTTGTAATAAATTTAATTTGAATTTTTATGTAAATTATTCCTATTTTTTTTTACCATGGTAGGTGTACAAAACTTAGATAGTAAGATCCTAACTCGGGAGCTCTAAAAGAGGGTCTACAGCTTATGCTGTGTTTTGTAACAAATGTGATACATCATTTTTTGTGGATAGACACATAAAGAGGTAAAACTAAACCTCTTACAGTGTACTGCAGTAGCATTTTAAAATAAGTTTGCCAGCAGTCAGATAAAAAATTTTTGAATATCTATTTTTTTTCCACAGAGATGTCAACATTTTCCCCACGACAAGTGAGTAAAATTACATTTGCAGGTAATGACTGAGTCTTCTAAAGTGATCAGCTGTGATGTGATGTGATAAAAAGACTTAACAAAGGTTAGTCTTGTGAAATGAAAAAAAAGCCCAACCAAAAAAACCACAACAAAACAAACAAAAAACCACCACCAAACCAACAAAACAACAACAACAAAATACCAACACCCTAAATAAAAAGCCCAAAGCATTGCAGCCAAAGGCTATACAGTCCACTAGAAAAACTCAGGTAGGGAAAATTGCCTACATTCTTGCCAGCCTTTTAAAGGTCTCTTTTCCTTCTCTATTTAGGTACATTTTACAGGGGACTTTTGCAAAGCTTTTGGAGGGAAAAAGTAGATTCAGAGGATGATATTTTTGACCATAGCTTTCTTTTTACAGAATCTAATCTCACATGCATGCATTTGCAAAAATGAAGTCACGCAGTTTATTTACTAATAAAGTGGTCAAAACAAAACATTCACTTGGACAGAGGAAGGAACTGGAGCATCCTCCCCAGCAAAGCCAGGCAAGTGCTGACCATGGACAGCACATGTGGGCAAGAGTCCAGAAAACAGGGCTGAACAGGCAGAGGAGCAGCCTTTAATGCTTGGAGCCTGGGTAACAGCTCAAACCACCCTCAGAGGGAGCACCTATTTCACAGTCACTAGGTCTCTACATTCATTTTCAAATCTGTACACATTGCAGAATTTAAAAAAAAATAAAATAAGGAAACCCACTAAACTGCTATGCTCTGGATGAGTGAAATGCATATGAACTGAAAGTGAGAATGCAAATGGAGGTAATGGCAATAGTTCTGGAACTAATGGACAAACAGGCCTTGCCAAATGCAAAATAACAGAGAAATTGATCTGGGTTTACGAACTCGCTTGAGCGACCAATAAAAATATTAGAATGCTGGAAAGGTGCTGTCAGACATAAAGCACCTGTTTAACATTACTACTAATTGTGGGTGAAGGAAATGGCCCCAGCAGAAATTGGTTGAAGATGATTAAATTTAATTGCAATGCTATATACAAAGTGCTACCCACTCACTGAATTAGAATCAAAATATGCTCAGAAGTGATAGATTCCACAACACCAGGTTTAATACAAGGCATGAGCACCAAAGCTACATGTGGCAAAAAGCACATTCCTATTTTCTGAAAGTTCTTTCTGTCTCTCACATGTTGCAGAATTGCACAAAAAGCACTGTAACAGGAACTATATGAAATCAAGAAATAAGGTCACTGTAAGGTGGAGTGTGGGAATGCTCATATTCTCCAGCACAGTGGAGGCAGGAGGGTTGGTAGGAAACACTCAGCCCACTCTGAGACACAAAGTGCCAGGAATCAATGAGATCAGAAACAGTATAGCAGGAGTGCCTGCCCTTGGTTTGTGTAAGGCAGATACCTCTATAAGCCAGCTCCTAGCTTTCAGAATACCCCCTGGCAGCTAGCCACTTCTGCTGGAGGCAGCTGCCAGTGACTTTTGGCACTGGAAAATACCATTTTCCATCTTCTTTATTTCTCCCTTCTTTTTTCTTTCCAAAAATTTTGTTAGTGCAGTTGGGGTTTTTTTTCCCCTCTTCCTTTTGTAGAAGGATTATTTATTAGAGTTGCTGGTTTATTATTGGTCCCTTTAGACTGTATTTCCTAACTTAAATTTTATTTTCCATGCATTTTCCTTGTAATGCCCCAGCACACCCTTCCTCTCTGCTTTCAGTGCTGTTGAGTCACAGTGCTAAAGGATGATTTGCTTATAGTCAGAAACCCACAAGCTATCTCGTCTTCCAGTCACCACCCAGATGTACAGTGGATCCTCCTTTAAGCTGCTGTCACCTGAACCATATTTCACATGGTAAACATCCACCCTCTAGCCCTTAAATTGCTTTGTGACAACTGTGCTGGGTTTGCCACTGGCTGGTGGCAAACACAACACTGTCACTTTGTGGCAGACTTGGTTATGCCAGTGTTTCTAGCATTGATCTCAGGCAGACAGGCCATGGCCCTCCTGTTCTCTGTTTACAGTCATTCAGTCCTCAGGCTCACCTAAGTTTTTGAAGTTTCCAAGTGCCTTGTGTTGTTATCTGCAGAGAGTGCTAAGGTGCTACTCAGTCCAGGTTATACTTGCTTTAGTGCTACAACAGCTTGCTTATGGCTCAGTATCAACTAAACTCTCATTACTTTCAAGTACCTGCAATGAACTTAATTAGATTGGAGCCTGTGGACATGGGGTGAGAGCTGTACTTTTTTAAAGGTAACTCTGCGAAACAGAAAAGAAGCCTTTCCCACCCCCAACAACCCAAAGAACTCAGGCAAGCACCAAGTGCAACGGAGCAGCTGCTTGACAGCTTTATTTGAAAACAGCTTAGAGAAGTACATGAAAAATACTGTATTCAGCTGAAGCTGCAGGGAACAACGGAAGAAAAATAATTAGCTAAGTCAGAAATTGGCTAAGGCACTGGGTCTTCTGAGCCTTCTATTTCCTTCAAAATACAAAGGGATCTTTAAATACTGAGTAGTAAATGAGACTTTGTTTATATCTTATCTTAAAAAGGCACAGGCAGAACAGTGCACCCTAATAACATCCTTGGCTTAGAAATGATTCAGAAGCAAGGGGGCCATCTGCTGAATTCCCAGTACCATTTTCTGCTGTATCCTGGAAGTTTCTTTAAAAGTTTTGCAGGCAAGTCCTTTCCAGCATCAGCTTTACCAGGCTTGTGACCTCTGAGCAGGTTGAGCTGCAGGTGAGTACAACAGCATTACCTATCATGACTTCAAAAAGTAAAACCAGTACACTGATCAATGTAATCTATTCAGGACTCAAAAATCCTGCAGACAATACCATGACTCTGAAGTGTAAGCAATATTTCTGTACATAATGCATTTCCTTAAATAGCAATTTTCAGAGTCAGAAAATTTGCTTATAACATGTTTCTGAATATAACTTTTCAGATAAAATATAAAAGCTTAAAGCACATAAACAGGTCTCTAAAGTAAGCAGCTTCCTTTATTGGCTTACTGCCCATCATCCTCAGTAATGTTGGCATCATTTTCAAACTCAGCTTTTCCTTCCCCATGTAACTTCCCCATCAGACTCCACTGATAAAGGATTCACTGGTGACTGCTTCTAATTCCACTCTTTCTGAATTCATTACCACTAACTTCATTATATTCATAGCTAGTCCCTTCTCCAATATGTAAAAGTGGGCAAAGGAAAGGTAAAATTTTTAAAGGATTTTATGACAACATCATGACAAATTCATTACATACCCAAAGTGTGTTATCCTTGTAGTTCTACATATCTTGTTCTTGTTAGAACTGCTACAGCTAAAGGTCTCTCTGCATACCAGGAAGAAAGATCAGAGCTGTTTCTGGCACAATAATAGCAAAGTATGCTAAATAAATACCACATAAACACCCAGACTGAAAAAAAATCCTTGCTCATAAAACCATGAAATTTGATAAAGGTATTTAAAATATTCACCACTGTTCTCATTTCTTAAAGCATAGCCTTAAGTCTACTGACATTTCATGGTCTGTTAATACAGAACACTTTAAATACAGTAAGGTACATGTTATCCATTAAAGGCTACATAGACTCATGCATAAGATCACTCAGAGTGTACAAACAGAAGATTGTTTAATGGTACAAATGATAAAATCAAATCTTCAAGGCTGCTTCCAATTCAACATTTTAAAAATGACTGCAAGACAAAACTTGTATCTTTCAAAGTTATAATCAGGAGGGATTAAATAAAAGCACAGCACAGGGAATACAAATAAATGTCATTTGCCTAAGACTGCCTTCTTAAGTATAAAAAGAGGTCCCAAGTTTAACTCGATAGATGGAGAGTTTGTTTGCATTGTGTGGGGCATTTTTCATGTTTAAAACAATTTTATTACCTCAGTCAATACTAGATCTCAATATGCATGGCTCCCACATCCATAGTGGAAAATGTATCCAGATAGTGTTGTTTGCTGTTCACTGTTCCCAAATTTATGCACACTGATAAGCAAGAAGGATATGGTCTGGAAAGTTATGAATTCGTAGACACGTGCTTTCAGTATTTAATAGCAAACTATTATCCTCTGTGCCATCTGAGCATCCTTTATCCCTAAAATCTGAACTTCCATATCAAAATAGGAAAATAGCATATATAAACCAATAGTAAGATCAAAATATCAAACACATGAAAGAGTTACAGAGCTACAATTACCAGCATTAATAAAACCTTATCATGCACCTTTACTCCCATGAGCTGTCCAACACTCCTTCTCTAAAGGCCTTAGCCTATGACCTCAAAGCCCAACTAGCTTCAAAGAGTAGCCACCAAAAAAGGCAAAAGAAAACAAAGAAAAAAAAAAAAAGAAATTTGCAGAGAAATAAAGGTTTCCCTCAAGAATTAAGAATGAAACCTAAGGATTGCTAAACTTCAGTCCTTTCTGTAGAAATTGCCCCAAAACATATAAAATGTACTAACTCCTGGTAATACAAATTTAGGAAACAAGATGTTCAGTCTTAATGAAAGGCAATACAAAGTGCCCTTACTACTTTTTTCAAACTCCGGCAAGCTCACGAAAGAACATTTCTGTATAGTGAAAGAGACTTGAGATTAATTTTCAATTTAGTAGCTTTTTTCCTTTTCCACTAAACCCTAGATGGCTGGCTTAAGATTAAAATGTTTAATTTAAAAGAAAATCCTTTACAAAATATACACTTCTAAAGAATAAGGAGCATCAATTTCCATTGGTCTTCTTCTCTGTTACTTACACATAAACAAAAATTACTCCCACTCGGTAGCAGAACTATGTTTAAAATTACTGTTTGTTAGTGGAACTGTGTTTAAAATTATGATTTGGTAGTTGAGTCAGACAAATTTATTTCATGAAGTACTTAGATGGAGAGGAGTGGTGTGGCAGTTAAAAAGGGAAAGAAATTGGAAAGTGAAGGACTTGGCACATAACATTTGGAGGGTAATATCTTCCCATTCTTCTGATACTACACGACTTAAATATCAGTTGTTAAAGTTCTACTAAATCAGAAGTATTTACAATCAAGCTTGTTCCCATTTTAGATCTTTTGACCTAACTTTGAACATGGACCTCAGTAAATGTTGCCTGCATTTCAGGGGGTTCCACACGCAGAAGTGGAAAGTGGATCAGCTCCGTGGGTCAAAGACCACAAACGCAGCTCAGCCAATGACTGATGCTGGTACCTGCGGCACAGCTGTGCTATACTGCACACGACAGACACAGCAGTACGAGGGAAGAACCTGCAGCTGCTCTAGCAGAGTGCTGGTACTCAACACAGAAGGGGATTTGGGGAGCAGAGTGAAATATGTGTCATTTTGGTCATTGAAAGTCAAGAAAGGGAAAGCAGACTTTCGTTCCCGACAGGTATTTAGGATGCAGGTGTGTTACGGGGCACAACCTGCCGAAGCCCAGGCAGTCCCACCAGCGGGCTCAGGGTGTCCCTGGTACTCGTACGAGGCGGGCAGCAGGTCCGTACCCCTCCGTATATCACACACTGACACCCGGCACAGTGACAGGGAAAGTTCCGTGGCGGCTGCGGAGGAGGTTACGATGCCACAGGCACCACGGAGAGGCGAGGGAGAGGCAGCGGGGCTTCGCGGCCGCCTGGGCACCTCCGCTCGGCGGCTGCCCCGCTACTCCCGCAGCACAGGGCTCCCGTTCGCCCCTACGAAACACCTTGAGCGACTCACGGACACCGTCTAGGGTAGCCCAACGGGTCTGCAGCCTGGCGGGACCGCCCCAAACTTCAGGCTGCTTTACCTAGATGTCGGTCTCGACAGGTAGTTCACAACGCGCCGCAAACTCGCAAGTGCATTTTCTGGCAGACGAAACCACTAGGACGATGCTCCTCCGCGTCAAAACCTTGGACAAGGTACTAAACCGCGACACCTGGAGCCGACACGGCGCCTTCCCCTCTAGCAGCCTCTAACTTCTCACCAAAGCATCAGAAATTAACCTCTCCCTGGGCAGGAGCCCGAGACGCGGTCCGCGGATAGCCCGGGCTCAGCCGTACCCCCGCCCCACCGCCGAGCGCCAGCGCCGCCCCCAGCCCCGTCCCCGCGGCCACGCTCCGGCGGCCGCCGACCGAGAAACTTTTCCGAGCCGCCCGGCGAGGCAGCGCCCACGCCGGGGTCCCGCAGAGCGGAACCGAGCGGTGCCCACGGCCCGCGCCCCCCGCAGCCGCGCCGGCCGCCCCCAGCGTGGGCAGCGCCCGCCCCGCTCCTACCGTGCGGGGGGCAATGAGGGAGGGGGCGAGGAGGTGGCATTACCGGCGAGCGAGCGCCCTTCTTGCAGAGCGGTCCCCTGAAGACGCCTTTGATGCCGCGGTAGTGCCCGTTGCTGAGGTGCCGGGAGCTGATGACCAGGTAGCACGCCATGCGGGCCCCCCGGGCGGGCGGGCAAGGGGCGGGCGGGCAGCCCGGCTCCTCCGCGGCGGCCGCGCTGGCTCCGCCGGAGCACCAGCCCGCATGAAGGAGCGGGCGGAACCGCAGCGGCGATCTCCCCGCTCCCGTCTCATCCAGCGCCCGGGTGAGCGCTGCCAGCAGCAGGATGCACTGAAGGCGGCGGCAGCCAGAGCACATCTGAGGGAGCGCGGAGGCCAGTCCGCATGCTGCTCCGCGGGCGGAAGACGGGCCGGGGAGAAGAAGGGCAGAGCGCAACTTGCACAGTCCGCCGCTGCTACGGCCCTTCCTCCTCTCCCTCCTCCTGCTCAGACCAGGCCACCCGCGGCCGACATCCGGAGGGGAGTTTCTCGGCGGCAGCTGGAGCGGCGGCCGCTCCCCATGGCCGTGCGCACCCGGGCTGGCGGTGGATGCAGCCGGGCGCCGCGCACCGTGCCCGCCACCCCTCTCCTCCCGCACGGCCGCCGCAGTCGGCGCTGCGCCTCGCCTCACCTCCGCCGGCGGGGGGGGGAGGCGGTGCGAGGGGGGCGGAGGAGGGGTAGGGCCGGAGCGGGGGCGGCGGCGGGGGGAGGACATTGCCCCTGGCCGCCGCGGGGAGGGGAGCAACGCCGGCGACCCCGGGCGGAGCGGCCGGGAAGGGGAAGGCGGAGGGATGCGCTGACCGCCCTCCTTCTCTTCGCCCAACTTTCACGTTCCTCCATATCGGCAGGTAACGTCCCTTCCCGCCTGCCCCTGGCTGCGCTTCCCCCTGTCCCCGGCATCCCCTCACCCCTTCCCCTCCGCCGTCCCGCGGGCTGTCCCGGGCAGGGGCTGTGAACGCCACGGGCGCTCGGCAGCCGGGCGCGGTGCCGGGAGGCTCCGCCGCGCCGGCCGGGAGCGCGGGCTGCCCCGGACTGCGGAGGGCTGCCGGGCTGGCCGGACACCCCCCGGCTCTGCCTGGGCTTTCGCCATCGTCCCCCCCGAAACCGCGTGAATTTGGGTGCGTGGCGTCATTTACCACCTCAATGATTCCCACAGAATCCCAGGTATGAAATTTTTCCACCACTAAATACCTGGAACAGGTTGTTCCTCTCCCCTTCTGCAAGACAGAGGTGCGAGGGACCTCGGACCCTCTTGTGCAGACTCAGCTTCTCATCAGGTCACAAGTATCGTCTCTGCTCTGCTGCTCGCTAAGTCGATAAAAGAAATCATTAAATCACACAGCCTTAAGTAGTCACCTGCAGATCATTCATTTCTTCGAAGTATATTGCTTTAAACTGTAGATAGGAATGGTTTCCGTTTTTTCACTTAATCTCCTAAAAGCATATGCTTTCAGTTATTTAATGAATGAAACTGATAAGCCACAATCATTCTAATTTTGGTCTCTCAAGAGCTTTTTTCTATGAACCTAATGTAAATAAAAGGAAAATCTCACACAATCCGTCAGACTGATAAAGAGGTCATGACATAGCGAATGTTATTTTTTGACTGTTTATGTAAAATATAGTAGTACAGTCCTGCTGTGCAGCACTGTATAGTGTTTCACATACCATATTAAGTTTTACTTCGAGTGTGTATATGTATGTATATATAAATTGTCAAATAAATTATTATGTATTTTATTAATAAATATACAATGTCACAAAGGAAACATAATAATTCTGAAATTGGAACACCCAAAGCTGGAAGTAATGTATTAATAATATCCATATGTTAACCATCACACAGTGTTTTGCAATGTAAAAGACTTTTAGGTGGGGGTCAGATTGAGTTGATAAAATTGAGGCGTGAAATAAATGAAAGGACTTGGCTCTTTGCATTATGTGCTGTTAAGCTGTGGGACTCTGCCAAAGGGTGCTGTGGATCATAGATTAAACAGTCCCATGAATCAGTACAGATCAGGCTTTGAAGCCTGGTAGTAATACAATGCCTGCAAAAGACCACTGGAGGACTTTCCTGAGGGAAGAAATTGCATTGTAAAGTGGAGTTTTAGAAATGGTGATACCGTATTGATAAAATAAAAGTAGTCCACTGTTAATTTGGTGGTGAAAAGGAGCATTTATCATTTCCTGCTAAAAGTCACAGAAGTCACAGCTATGTGAGTGACTTGAAATTTATTCTTGTTGGCATATATATTTTGATAGCTGCAAGTTCCTCCTGAAATAATTCCTCTGCAAGTATTATCTTCGTAAGTTCCAAGAATTTTGGTCTGCAGCTTAACTTTCTGACTCTGCACTGAATATGTATCTAGAAGCAAAGACAAACACCTTTTCTCTTTGCAATGAAATTAACTTCCAAAAACTTTGCTTCTCTACAATGCAGCTGTTGTTTCTCAGACTAGAAACAGAATGAGAATTTACATCTCATCTCAACAAATTGCATAGAGGTCTCCCTTCCTTTTCTCTTGTGAAGAGACATGAAAAGTCCTTTCCTCCATAGGCTGCTGATGCTCTGTTACAAGGTGGGGGAGAGGGTGCAAAAGACCCAGGCCATGTGCAGGAGATGCTCGATGGTGTGTTGCAGCCATGTGGTCACACTGGCCATGTCACCTGCAGAGGAGGTTCAGCACAAGCTGAAATGGTGCAAGTGTTTTGCTATAGATTTAAAGGACAGTACTTTCCTCCTTAAATTTACAGAGTCTTCCCCAGTTCATACTAGTATTGTATGAAAGAGAAATTATTTTCCCCAGAGTAGACTGCACAGTATTCATTTTATCCTGCTGAGGAGGATGATGTGCTCAATTGACCCTGCTGTGAAAAGCAGAAGTCATTTTGGGCTCCCTTCACTTTGCAAACTCAGGGGAATAGTTACTATGAGTACCAATCTGATTTATAAATAATCTGTAGGACGCAAGCCTGAGAAAATGAGATTAAGGGTTACCAAATGGAACGGTTAGTTATTAATTATATCAGTCCCTGAACATTCCCCAAAGTCTCTGGAGATGCAGCACCTTTTTGTCTTTCATCACAGGTCATGTAGAAATATGAGCCTTAACTATTAGTACTTTCATCTGGGTCCAATCCTTCACTACCTTAGATCTCATAAAGTAATTTTCAGCTGAGCACAGTGGATGAAAAATACTACCTTTCAGAACATTATGCTTTCTTTGCAGAAGTGTTCGTGACTTTTCAAGATGCAAGGTAGTAGAGAAGCAGGGCAGCTGTCACTAAGATATGTTGATTAGAATAGTGAAAGGTTCTCCAGTTCATATATTGTCTCATGCAAAGTTTGCAAACTTTTTTTATCATCAATAAAGATTACTTAACATTTATTGTCGCCCCCAAAAAAGTCTGTAAGCATTTTCTAATTATTTTTTTTAGGGATTGTCCTTATTGCACAATGCAGTGTCTAAATTAAATACCCAGCCTATATCTAAGGATGCTAGTTCTGATATAAATATTCTCTGAATATCAGAACTATATTAATGCAGACATGTTGATTTTAATGGTTGAGCTAATTCATACATTTCTTTGCAGCATTAGACAGTACTGTATAGACATACCCATAAAACCTTGTCGCCTTCTGAATTTTATTTAAATTGTAATTCAAGTGTTGCTCCTGATCGGCGTTCCACCTGTACACAAAGTCCCTTATAGTGATATTCTCTGCTGTATAGGTAAAAACTACAGTTGGTATGATTTGCCAGCTGCTAACCTAAGCACTCCTCACTGTGGATACAGGCTAGATCTGCTTAAGGGCCCGAGTTCTAAAATGTTTTCCACAATCCCTTTGCTGTGCCTAAAAAGAACAAAGACATCCTTCCCCATGACTTCAGATATGAGAAAATTCAAAGAGTGCAAAGCACCTTCTGGCACTACACCTTTAGAAGTTTTACTTTCACAAGCAAACAAGGACAGAAGGTGTGTAGACACACAGCTTGAATACTGTTTCAGAGTCTGATTATTCTCACTTAATTTAACATGTTTTCCAATGTAGAAGAACCCAAATTAACCCTACAGTAAAAACATACTCTAATACTGATGTAATTTTTACAGGTCTTCCCCACAGTAGAGAGGGAGGGAAGGAAGGGGGCAAAATGAACATCTTGGCAAGACAATTCAGGTATAAAAACACACAATCAGGTTCCTGACATATAACAGAAAGGTCTTAATAGCGCTATAGTATATTTGGACATAAAGGAGATTTTAAAGCTATCAATTAAGTCCTGGAAAAATATGGGCAGATATTTGGGTTATAGTGGCCTAAACTACATTTTCCTCCACTCAGTTTCCCTAATCCATACATCCAGCCTCTCAATCCTCTCCATTCTAGTGGTCCACAGCTACAGCTAATTCCTCTGGGTTCACATGAAAAGTGAACTCCTGCTCCACTAAAACCAGAGACACTTTTTGAGGTCAACAGAATCAGAGTTTCTTCAGAAACTTTCAACTGTTAACCATGTTGATGTATGGTAACAAGCCTTAAATGTATGATTAGTTGTCCTATTATTCTACTTAAATAAATCAACTAATATCCCAAAAGAGTCATAATTATTAGAAAATGATAATGATATATTAGAAATAGTCAACATATCTGTGGATCACATGCATAAATTTTAGTCTGAATGCTTCATTTGTTTTTCTTAGCGAACCATATATTTGGGGGAACATTTTTTGAAGTTTCAGCCTGGTGAATGTAAAAAATACAAGGTAAGCTGGTCTGCATAAAGCTTTGTTTTGTTTTCAGTGAAGTGGCAACTTCAAACCTCTGGTCTTTTTTCCCCTGAATCTTAAAATACAACAATTAATTTTTTTCCTGAAAAAGGTAATAGAAAAATCTTCATTGTATTTGTCTTTATTTCATTGATTTATTTAGGATATTTTAGTACTTCCCTGTTTTATTCCATTTGAAGTAATGATAGTACTGCTTATCCAAGCATGATTAATCCCAAGCTGACTATTTTAATCTAAATAGTTACATTTGTCTTGTGAATCACTTATGTAAGCAGCTTTCTGTTACACACAAGTGGAATCTGTCAAAGTTTATATACTTAAAGCATTGATGGTTAAGTTACTCTACTCTCTAGTCCGTGCAGAATCAATGACACCATTTTACTTTGGATGGAACTTTTTGGGATGTCTCAAGTGCTGAGCAGACACTTTATACCCTACAGCTTCCTATTAATTGTGCAGCCAGCAGATACAGCATGGTGGTCAAACCAAAGTGTGGTGTCTACATCAGTGAAGAGCAGTAAATTGTGCCCTACTTTCCCTGTAGGCTCATGCACCACCAGTTTTAAGAAATTCATATAGGTGAACAAGAATCTCATTCTCACTCATGATTCATCCTTACGCCAGCTTTACTTAGAGACACCTTTTATATGACATTCAGCAGCCCCTCTATATTAGTTTTTCTATCACTAAAAAATAATATAATATTTCCTTTGGAGTTATTGTGAGAATTACTCAATACTACAGTCACTGTAGTCATAAAGAAGAATGCTAAGTATTACTAGAACTGGGATATCAGGAAAGCTGATTTAACTGATTTCCTAATCAGTTAAAAATATGCAATAGATCTATGGTTTTCAGGAGGGTGCTGCACATGCCATTCACTTAAATTCATAGATCAGTAATGTGAATAGGAATTAACCTTGTATTAACAAGAGCTCAGTACTTCCAGAGTATGTGTCCAATGCTGCAAATATATGTTCCATTGTCTAGTCAGAAATAGCATCCATTGGTTTCTTCTTACTGTTAGCTATAATCTTTACCTATCTTAGGATGGATGTAGAACAAATAATGACAAGTAGCTACTGTTATGAAAATTATATAGCAGAACACCAATTCTGTTTTAGTAGCAAATCCTTTTCTTCAGGCAGATGATATATGGAAGAGATGAAGATGTAGCAGTGTTTTCATACACTTGCCAATTTATTATGTTTGCATAAATATTTAATACATCAATCTCCTTCTGAAGGAAGAATATGGCTTGCATTTCAAATCTTGTAGTTTTGTTAGATTTTCTTTCTGCTAAATCTTATCAAAATTTAATTATATGCTAGACATCCACAAGACAGGTAATTCATGTTTTTGTTGCCTGTTGGTGGTCATCAGACTGGTCTCCTGAGGTTAGTACTTTATGTTAGTGGCCTTAAAATCTAAAAGATGAGTAGAAATACTGCATTTTTGTTATTAAAGATCAGTATTGAATATTAACTGAAGAACAGATATCTTGTAATTATTTTAAAATAATGTTAAGAGATAGAAAATACTGCCTAAACTCTCCCTAGTTAGCCATGATATCCACAGCCAGAAAGGCTGCCAGCATATGCTTCAGCCACAGATACATTGGTTTCAATAACTAACAAAACCACTGTTGTCAATCCCTTTTCCAGTTCATTTAATTCAAGGAGCGCTCCAAGGACAACTGTAATGAAGCAGCCTAAAAACAGGAGAGGACGCTCATTGCAAAGGAATGATGAAGGCAGCTTCCATCTCGTGTTTTTTTCTTTGCAGAGTAAGACAGCTCCTTACTCCCAGTACTGTCTGCAAAATTATTTTATCTTAGGCTTCCACAAGTAACATTCTCACCTGCATGCACCAGCTGTGTGTGAATTCACACAACACCTCAGTGATATCCACAGACAATAATTCCAGCTGGGCAAGCTACCATCACCCTTTTCATCTGGCTCTTGCACTGCCATAAGTCACCCTGAGACGGTCAGCACATATGTGTTACTTTTTAATCTGGCTGCATCTTCAGCCTTTCAAGCCTATCAATTGGCAGAAGATCATGTAGAGTTTACAAAGGACTCTCAAGTCACATTTGTCAAAAGAAAAACTCCTACTGCTTTTTATGAAGTTTAAGAGAATTCCCTTTTTCCTGGGAAAAGAGGGTGAAAGAGGAATTGTGAGATCACACAAACTGGATAAAGATCAGTGACCTGGGAACTCTATAGATTCTGATCATAAGAAGTAAGTGACAAGTAACTACAGCTGTTTTCTCCATGTAGAGGGCCACTTAGTGTGGTAGTTCACTAAACCATTCCAGATAAAAAAATGATAAAGAAAAAGCAACTCTTTTGCATAACTTGAGAAGAAACAAATGGATATAAGTTCTGCTGAACTTCCAGCAATAAAATACATTGTTATAGATAAATATACATGTTTATAAACATATATCTATATTAAATATGTATTCTTTTTATAGCTATATAAATGTTTCTAGTGTCCATATATTAATGGAATAATACAGGTATTGAAATGCTTTAAATGTCAACACCTATACCAATTTATTTCCCGTGTTGTTTTTCTTTTTCCCCACTACAGCAAAGTGACAATTTATTCTATTATTTTAGAGAGCTCGGTGACAGGGAAGGGATTTAGCAGTCTTCAGCAAAGCATTACAGAACTTGAGTCAGAGCTGTTCACACCCATTAAACCACTGTACTACCTAAGGCATCTCAGATCTTCATGTTTCCATGGAAGTATCTCTTATGCACTACCACAAGATCACCCTGTTAGTTCTGTATATATCCTGTTCCAGTATTTCATCTGTCCACATTAATACTTCAGCAGGCAACCTTTAAAGAGGCTTAAAAAAATATGAAAAGTGCAGAAGAAATTTCAGACTGGCAGTAGGGTTTGTCAGCTGGAATCCTCTGGAATTCAGGAGTCCCTCATGTCATTAGGTGTCTATGAAGCAATAATACTTTTTAAGACTGACATCCACATACTTTCTATAAAATAGACAAATGTACTATGAAGTTTTTGAGTGTATCATGGCCTAGTTTTGTTCTTTAATAGGTTTAAATATTTTAGGAATTCTGTAAAATTCATTCAAGTAGTAGCAAAATTTCTTTGTGCCTTGAGGAAAACTGGCTAATACTGTTACAATCACAGGAATTTCAGTGATAATTAATAATAAAGAAAGGAAATTTGCAGTAAAATCTAAGGAGTGAAGTTCACTCCTTAGTAAAAAGCTAGCACAGGGATTGTACATCTCCTACCTCCCCTGTGGTATCTCCTAAACTGCCTTATGGGCTTGCTGCCTGTCGTGGTTGGGGGGGGGAGGTGAATTTTTCCAGGGGGATGTGGGCAGTCCAATCAGTGATCAGCTTTTCTGCTGGCACCTGGATTGGTCACTCAGAGGTTTGGACACGCCTCTGAGGACACAAAGAGTTAAAAGCAGGAGTCTGAGGGGCTCGGCCTCTTTTCGGATCTGGGTTTTCAGCAGAGAGAGGTCTCCAGTCTCTTTCCCCCCCCCCGCCTGGCCGCGAGGCTGGGTGGGGGAGGGGAAACACGTGGTCGGCTCAGGTAAGCCGGAGCCCCCCCGGGGGTGGGGAGAAGAGAAGGGACAGAACTGGAACTGAGCTGCCCCGTCCAGGATGGAGGGGTGGAAAACTGTGGAAGTGCCTTCTGTGTGTGCTCACCCCCCTCCTCCCCCCCCAAACTCCGGGAGAAGGTGCTCAGCCATGTGGGGGGTTGCCGAGCCTGGGAATGCCTCGCCTGCAGCACCCTGCCGAGAAGAAACTGTTAACCCTTGCTTGGCAGAAAGAAACTTTTCTTAGACATTGATTCTCATGACTGGTGGTTTTCGGAGAGAGGGAAGCGGCCTGGGACCGAGATGATAAAGCATGATTGGAAGGAATTCGATGGAAGAATGAGAGGAGTAGCCTTGGAGCTGGACTTTTCTTGCATAATGTCAGCCATGGACTGAACTTGAGTCTCTTTTGAACATAAACTGCATTTTTGGGTGGATGCAGCTGCCCTTGCTTTTGCTACAGTGACTGGCACGTTGAAGAGTAGAGCGAGCAGAGAAAAGAGGGGGAGGGTGAGGTGGCACCCTCTGCCCTCAGGGCAGACCTGCTCCTGGAACCCCGGCCCCTGGGTAAAAAGGGGAGAGCTCGGCATGCAGCATCCTTAAAAAGCCCTGTATGCAGTTTTGGCCTATGAGACAGCGGTGAGAGCGCTGGACATAGGAAAAAGAGAGAGTCACCCTGGCAGACTTCTCCGGGCGGTGCTATGGGTGACATAGAAACACATAAGGGGTGGACCCGTGTTTTCTGAGGAACAGTCTGTGGTGCGAGAGAGACTCCTCTCTCCCTTGCTGAATTGAAGATTAGTTTGTTTTTGAGTGGTGATTGTTTGATCTAAAACCCAGGGGTTGGTCTGTGAAGAGTGATGGGTGGAGAGGTAGAAACTGGGAGAAGAAATGTTCTAAGAAGTTTTTATTTCTGTCTTTGTGTGTGTTTAAGAGTATTTCTGTCCCTGTTCTTATGTAATTAATAAAGTTTTGGTGGTTTTTTTTTTGTTTTCAAGATTTGAGCCTGCTCTGCTCTGTTCCTGATCACATCCCACAGGAGTTGTTAGAGAAAAAACATATATTCATGGGTGCACTAACATCTGGCCAGTGCCAACCCATGACACTGCCATCTGCAGAGGTATGGATATCATCTGATTTCTCCAAAGTATGGTATCTAGCAACTTGCCTATGGCCAAAAATATAACAGTTTTCTGTGCAGAAACAAAATAGATGTTTGTTTCAAATATAAATTCAGTCTCTATTTCTGCAGTCATTTGGTGTTCTAATTATAACAATCTAATTTGTAAACAACACATGCTGAGGTTTGGCAGTGATTTTCTGATGAAACACTGAGTACAAATTTTAATTACATACAGTTCTAATACAGTGAGCACTGCACATTTCTGTCATCTTTGAAATGGTAACAAAATGTAAAAAAAAGTTTTTTGAAATACGAGCATGAAGGTAATGAGATCAATAAATGTCAGCTAGAAAAAGTAATCACAACTCTAGAGACTCACTAACCTTTCTACAAATTCCAGAAATAATAGACTAGCCTGGATGAAGAATCTTTAACAATGGGAAAGAGATGCCATTATAAGGGGGAAGTGAGCCAAAGACTGCTGAATAATACCAGAAGCATTGCCTTTTAAGAAAATGAGAGAAAAACAATCAATATTTTTGCTTTTCCTTCTGTGATCCTCACCAATCCTTCGCACCTTCTGTTTTTGAGAGTGAAATACAATGCAAACACATATGTAAACACAAAGCAGAAATATGAAGTGTGGCATAAAGTGCAGTAAGCAATCATCATTTTCCAAGTTGATGGCCTGGTCCTTTTCTTGGGCAGACAGGAATGTTACAAGATTGATTGACCTCCATATAAATTCCAGATACCTAACACTCCAAAGATTAGTTGGTATATGATTTCTAGATATAATTCATGCAAACCCAGAGCTTAAGCATGAATTAATTCAAGACAGGAAACTTTGTGTGCTATGTTTTAATGCCCCTTGGTAGAATCTAACATCTTTAAGAGAAAATATATCTCATATGTGAAAGATTTAATAATATTTGAAAGGATAATGTTGGGGTTTTATTTTTTTTTAATTAAAAGTGCGAGAGACATTGAATCTGAGGTGAAAATGGAAGAGAATAAAATACTTTGTCAAAGCCATCCAGATGGGGAATAATTTTTTTGAATGATGCATATAATTTTCCTGAAAATATATAAACATTTTATGAAGGATATTTAAAATGTACTAAGTATTTATGCATATAAAAAACTTATTTTAGGTAAATGGACTTTAAAAAAGAGGGGTAGAGATAACATGGAAACCAATTCTTATTTTATCATGATTTTTTTTTCTCCCAGCATTGACTGAGCATTTTTGGATGTGGATATGAAAAAAAAGGGTGGGCTGAGATTAGGATCCAGTCTTAGAGTTCACTCAGCAAATGTGTGCCATTTTTTAAATAATGATCTTCAAATAGTAGCATGGGTATGAAACCAGCTGGAGATATTACCAGTTTACATTTCATCATTGAGGTGCTAATCTGAAGTACTAAATGCAAAAGGGCTCCATGTAGAACATGCAAAGTATTGCAGTCCCACCATTAACTTTTATGATCAAGATTCTACTTTCTATCATTCTGTATGTGCTGTTAAATATAAAGGAACCGAAGAACCAAACTGCTTTGAAATTCTGTCTCATTACACACAGACTTTTTCTTCTTTATTTTGTTTCAAACTGATCTTTTGAGTCTGATTGTTCATTTCTGTACCTGTGCAAATGACCTTTTTTATGCATACATATATTCACATGTATATAGTATTTTACATATTTATATGTGTTTATGTAACATTTTGCAGGACTGGAGTTCCTGGAAATAAATAGCTTTGCTGTTAGTGTTTAACCCAATATAAAGTAGCAGATGCTTGTGATCACAGCTTTTTTTTTTTTTTTTTTCCTCAGCACAGAGGTAAGGAAGTGTGTATTATGAAAGCTGTTGTTGAGGGCCCCTCCAGGAGCACAAACTGGATTTCAAGTCACTTTTGATGAACAGGACTTATCCTAAGTGTGCTGCAGCACCATGAATGCAGAAATGCAGGAAGGGAAGGACAGGAGTTTCCCTGCTCCAGCCACCCGTGGCCGTGGGTGTCCATCAGATGCCTCATGAGTGAAGCTGGTGCCATGTTAAGAGACCATGCATGTGTTTAAAGACATGGGAACAGCCCAAAGCCAACAGCAGTTGCTGGAAATAGGTTGAATCCAGGTAAGGAAGGTTTCAGCCTTCAGAAAAACAGGAAAAACAGGTAAGTTATGTTGTGTTTTCTATTCCATCACCCTACAAAGCCAAAACTCACATAGGAGCTATGTACAGGGAGACCATGGTATGCAGCTATGAGTAAGAAGCTATGTTTCAGGATAAAAATCTTTTCAGCCTGTGATTTTAAATGAAATGACTTTCTGTCAAACGAATTTTTGCCTGTAAAGGCTTTGCTGTGGCACACCCTCCCCTTGCTCAGAGCAAGCTAAAGTAAAGCAAACTGCAGAGAGCTGTAGAAGTATCCTGCAGGTGACAGGGCAGCAGAATAGGAGGTGAAACTCAGTGCCAATAAACAAAAAACAGGGAGAAGGGAAAATAAAATACACACCCAAGATGTTGGTTAATCACCTATTGTCACACCATGAAGAAGAAATATTAAAGTTCCTGGATAGGGTTATACAAAAATGCCAGCTCATTGCATGGCAACAGTCAAAAATGCCAGTCTGATGTTAGAAACTGCCAGGAAAGTATTGAAGAACAAACCAGAAAACATTCCAACACATTTTGCTCTAAAAGCAAAGGAGAACTAGGCTGGGACTGGAGAAGCATAAATGGTTCATGAGGTGAAATGTGGATTACTTTCTCCAATTTCTCAGTACAAAGACACATAAGAAAAAACATTTTGAGGAAGCAGGCTTAAATTAAACAATACGAAACGTTCATTGCACAATCCATCATCATCCACCATTACGAATTATTGAGGTATGTCAGCAAAAAATATAAATTATGTCAGTTCTTTCCCTGCTATTGAAGAAAAAAGGTTGAAATACAAATATCAAATTAAGAGGTTCCTAAACTACTGATTTGCTAGAGACAATAGCTCATAGAAGAGCACGGATAATTTTAAATGTTCTTGGTTTATGGTAGTTTTCTTTGATGACCACATAGATAAAATATTGGACATCACAGCACAGAAGTTTTTATGTTCTTAAATTAATATGTAGTTATAATTTTTGGTCCAAATGATGTACTACCCCTTCTGTGAGTACTGGTTTAAATTGCCATTTGAGTGGCTTTGACAGACTGAAAACAGAATCTGACAGAAAGCCTGTGAAGTTCACCAGTGACAAAAGCAGCCAGTACACAGCAATCCCATCCAACAGCACAGACTGGAAACCAAAAGGCTGGAAAGGATCTCTGCAGAAAAAGACCTGGAGGTGCTAGGGAAGAAAGCTGAACTGAGCCAGCAGTGTGCCCCTGTGGTGATGGAGACTACCAGCATACTCCTGTCCAAGCAAGATTGTGGGCAAGAGATCAATGGGTGTGATTAATTCTGTCTGCTCTTCTCTTGTGAGACCACACAGACTACTGTGCCTACTTTTGAACTTCCCAAAACAAGCAAGAATTTAATATACTGGGGTAAATCCAAGACAGTTACGGGGCTGTGGCACACTGGGCACAATGAGAGGGTGAGGGCAGCGGGTGTAATGACACTAATTATCTGGAGCTTTCCTGTAAAACAACACACTGCTGGGATAGCACACTACAAAGTGGGAGGAATTTCATTTCTGGCATCCAGTTGGCTTGCCTGCTAAATGTCTCACTTTCTGCATTCACTGCACACAGTATCTTAGTGATAGAAAACCAGCAAAACCAATGGAAACAAAGCAGAAAGAGTAAATTTTAAGACTTTTATCTGATAGCCCAATGCAGGTATTTGAGCTGTGTTCAGTGGCTTTCAAAAGTGAAGTTAGGACCAGTGATTAGGTAAGTTTTAGACTGTCATGAAGGATCACTTCTTGAACTCGAAAATCATTTATCTTTTCAGATTAGATTTGTCCGAATTATAAAACTTAACTTTAAACCCAGCACACAGACACTACACACACATGCTCAACCACACTCATAGTCAACAATAGCAGTGGAAAACTGCTTTGATATTACACCTTCAGGAAACAAAACCTTTCCAATTGCACCAGAATTATGGTAATTGGAAGTTTCCTCTGTGTCAGGAATTTCTAAACATTTAAAATCCCCGATGCCTAATTAGAGCTATTCATTGGAAGCATTAGTTCTCACTTCACAGAGGGACAGCACCTCCCTCATTCCTTAGGGAGGACAAGTTTCCCTGTAAGAAGCAGGGTTTCTGCATGGACAAGGAGGACTGTCCCCCATGGCATGCCACACGGAGGTAAAGAGAAACCACTCTAAACTCCCCGAAGAGCCTGGAGCTACGATCCAGTCTGGATAGATCTACCTTACCATAGTGTTTTCAGAGGTACTTTCTGCCAGAAGGCATTAAAGAAGATCTGTTTCTCCAGTTTACCACAAGATGGAGGTGCTGTCACTCAGAATCACTCATTAAGGAACTGGGGAAATGGTGGGTATTGTACAACAGGCACTGTAAAATTTTATGGACATATTTAAGAAAGTAGTAAAAAATAATGGTATGCAACTGTGACATATTATATTATTAATTTATTTTAACTGTGTAATGACATGGCCAGCCATCTTCAAACCAGTGTTATTTCAAAATGCAGCAGCTTCACATTTGCATTTGAATTACTGAAAGTGGCAAATACTGCTTTGAATCACATGTCTTTTGGAAGTGGAGATGTCTGATAATATTCTCCAAAAGTATACAAAGTGATGGCTGCCAGAGTCAGATGGGAGCCACCTTCTTGGATATAATATCCTGAAATGATCTTTCCCTATATTAAACTTTCTGGAATTTATTGCCAACAAAAATAAAGCACGTTTTTGTCTGTAACAAATGCAGGTCTGGTTGTTCTCAGGGCATTCACTTTGACTCCCATCAGACACAGAAGTATAATTGCACCAAAAGGCTTTAAAATTGCTTATTAAATCATGTTTATAGTATTATTATAGTATAATTTATTGTTATAAACTATATATATTGATTTTTTTTTGATGCTGAAGCAGAGACAAATAAGGGAGCCCTCATTTGGGCTTTTTGCATGAGCCTAGCAGACCATGGACATGAGCTCTTCCTCTCTGCCAAAAGCTCAAAAGCGTTATCTCTTGAGTCTGCATGGATAGGTTCTTATCCTGTGCTTTCTTCTTTTATTTAAAACTTCAAAGGAAAATGGTTAATTTTTTTTTCTGCAGCTTCATTTTTTTTCCCTCAGATCTTCTTTGCTACTGATTATTTTGCTGTTTTGAGGAGAATTTGAAGCATAATTTGAATTTGGTTTACCTTGCTTTACAATAAGACAGACATGGAAATAATTAGAAAGGACGGAATGTGAAGATCTTGATACTTTTGATGTTCATTGATGTTATGTTTCATTGAACAAGTTTGATAATACAGAGAAGTGGAAATCTCTTCAGATGAACTGTTCAGCCGTGGACTGACACCCTGTCTAGGACCCACTCTGCAAATACTGATTTCATCTGCACATCACTCCTCTGCTGCTTGGAGCCACCATCTGGTGGCTGCACGGTTTGTGTGACCACAGCTTACTTGGGTTTATTTGTTTATTTATTGAAACTGATCCTAAGGTTTGAAAATAAGACATAGAAAGCTTCCTAATGTAACAGAGAAGCCAGGGGAACGGTAAGACTGTGAGAAGGAACTGGGTCACAGTTGTAGACAGTATCTCAAGACAGAACAACTACTGCATGTCTTCACTAGTGAGGGTGAATTCAGTTTCAAGTTCTTAACATACTTCTCATTGTATAAGAAATAACGGATGCTGTTTTTATTTAGAGAACAAGTATACATAGGAAATTGACATCCCATTTCATATACCATTATAGAGCCATTGTAGGATCCACATAATCTTTAATTTTCAATTAGATCTTTAAAATGTGAGGTAAATTGCTGCATGTATAGCTGACAAAAGTGATATTTATGCAATAAAAAAACCCTAATGTGTCAGAAATTTCAGCTGTAATATGTCTAGTATTCACATGACAGATTATTGGTGAGCAATTGGTTTGTTGGTTATGACTTAACTCATAGCACAAATACTTTCATTTAATTTCTCCTAATTCCAAGAAGTTCCAGAACATAAACTAAATCCAGAAAGATTAACAGAGTTTCTGAATAAAATTCTGCATAGTTCATTGCTGTCAGAACAAAATATTTCAAACCAAAATGTGCCTTGCCTGGACATGGGGGTTGGTCTAGAAAATACCCAGAGGTCACTTGCAACCCTAACTGTCCTGTGATTCTGTTTTCTGACATATCAAATAATTTTTCAGGTTAAAAATACTTGTAAAATAACTTAGTCAATCTGAATCTGCATTAATTAATTTTTTGAATGTTTCCAAAAATAACCAAACTTAGCCAGAGAAGTTTATACATGCTTCTATTCTCTAAATTTACAAACCACAGTTAACAGCAAACACAACATATATTGAAAATACATTAACATTATGTAATTGTCTAATTATAAGAGGACGTTCTTCATCATAGCTGATTTTTACACACTACATTTTTGACATTGCTGCTTGTTTTTAAGAAAGTAGTTGGCAGAGATGTTGTTTAGAAGAAAGCACAAAACATAGCACTGATTTCTGATGGGCAGATGTTTGCTGTAGTTCCTCATCTGAAACTGCTGGCATATAAATGTATTTATATCAGCAAAGAAGGACATGTTTTGTGTCAAAAGGAATCTGTGGCAAAGGCAAAGGTGCTCTTGTTCAGGTGCTGAAGACAGCCTCTGTGTCTCCCCAAAATTATTCTTGCTATACATTGATGTGCTTTACCACTAAAATGTTGAAGAGACTGAAGAAGACCACTCATTCAGCACCACCTGAAATAAGTTCATCCTTTTGTCATCTGCAATTGAGTGGCTAACAAAAATACAAGTGTTTGATTACAGACTTGGCAAGTAGTTCATTAATCCAGCCACTTGGGAATTATAAATTCCTAGATTGTCAGCATGGGCACAGGTTATAGGTGAGAATAAGACTGCTATGGGTTTGCTTGTTCCCATTAAATAGATACCATGTGTTCTTTACACAGAGATTTTCAATCATTCAATCTATTTCTGAATTGAGGATTATATTGCTTAAATTCTACTGATAAAGATAAAATTCTATACAATTAGGGAAAGACAAGCCTTTCAGATTTATTCATATCCTACCTAATACAAATGTGAAGGTTCTTCTACTCCACATAAATATGCAATCGCTTCCTTGAAACTTGCTAAGCTGTCTGCATCAGCAGTTTCTCATGAGTTATACAACTTGCTTATCTTTGGAAAAAAAAATGTACAGCCTCTCCTTCCCTATCAAAAAACCCCCACACTAATATAAATTGCAGCTCCTGGCAGCCATAGGTGAGCATCAAACAACACAAGGTACATAATTACAATTTTTGATGCCTGAAGAAGTCAGCTAAATCCTAATTTTCTTTCCCATTTTTATTCAGTTTTCAACAGAAGTTCCTATAAACTTAATTCTAAAAGGGCTCAAGGAAGATTGAAGCAGAAGGGATCAACATTGGTCCACTTTTAGGAAAGTGCAAAATAGGAGGAGTAGGAAATTGAAGCAGCGACCTTTCTATAAATCCATTTTCAGACTTTACTTGTGAATTAAACAAAATATTTCATTTCTTTGAGGACGTTTTATCTTTTTAAAATTAATTTTGTCCAAAGCAAAATAAGCCTTTCTTTCCATCTTTATTTTGGGGGGGGAGCACGGTGGAAAGGGAGGGGAGGTCAAATTTCAGTAAAATGTATTACACATTTATGATTTTTTGAAAATATACATAACCTTTTTGCTGAAAAAATATTTGTGATGTTCCACACAAATTTTTGTTCTGTGTTGTCCAGCTCAAGTTATTTCACCAGCTGTAATCCAAAATGGAATTATAGATCCTGTAGATTTCTTTTATTGATTTCTTTTTTATTACTGCTACACATTTATAGTAACTTGAGACATGGTTTAAAATATCATGCCACTGATATTTTTCTTAGTTTTTAAAGGTCAAGAGATTTATGTCTTCATCTGGAGATAGTTTAAAAGTCTTTTCTTCACCACATCTCTGAAAGAATGGGATTTAGGTATCATCCTTTTTTTCTGATGCATCTCTGAAAAAGTTATGGCATCCCTCTTCTCTTTTACTTAAGCAGGATAAGAAAGATTTGGTACTTTTGCCTGAATTCTGTTTCAGTTACAGTAGAGAAATATCGTTTAGAATTAATATGGGAATAGAGTCAATGTGAAACCAGCTTTTGTTTCTCAGAAAATTCTGTTCATTCCTATGAAATAAATAAAAGTATCAGTGGAAACTAAACGTGGGAGAAAATTCAAGAATGATTTTGACTTAGTAAACTCTTTCAAAGTTTGTTACTTAGAAGTTTGTGTCTGAAATCCAGAGATTGATATTGAAATTACTTATTGAAGAAGCAAGATGAGATCTAAAGGGCATGAGCTTACAAAGGAATAATGCAGAACACATCTCAAGACCTTTTTATCCCAGAGCTACAGCTGAGAGCATCAAGAAAAGCAGAGCACAGACCCTGGCACTGCCCCGTGGAAACATATGAATAAGTTGCGCATACACTCCAAGGGGAAGTGCCAGGGGCCTCCTGAGCTCACCTACTGCAAATGAAGGAATCTCAAGGCATTCTTTGAAGACCACTTGTTGGAAACTTTAATATAATCAGCATTGACGCAACTCATTTGGCAAAAATATGCTACATGCCATTCCAAGAACACAGAGCATGATTGTTTTTGAGGCTTATGCAAATTTAGTGTTAGTTAAAGAAATATTTCAGCACAAAACAACTGTGTAATGCCACAGTTTTGCTTTGGCACATGCACTAAGCCCTAATGCAATTACCAAGATGACCAAAGCCCTTGTCAAGAGCAGGATGCCCTTGACTGTGTTAGGCAGCTCTGCAGCAGTTTGATTGTGCAGGTTAGATCTCTGCTTTACTCAAAACGACAGTAAAGTATCATTATGTGGTGAATATGGGTTTATTTACACTTTATGATGAGCTTTTAAAATTAAGTGGGTATTCACAGTATGCAGGAGTATTTTGTATGTTGAGGATTTAAAAGGCAGAGTGCTAATAAAGAGGAGAGTTGTAGACAGTCGTGGGTTTTTTTTCCTGAAATAGAAGTTCTGTTGCAGAAGTAGTTCTCTCTTATTGAATTACAAGATACCATACTGATTTAAATTAAGGAACAATATCAGGAAGTTTTCTGCCTGAAGATGTCATGCAATATTAGTAGTACCACAGGAGGGTTTTTAATTTGTGTGTTACATCATTAGAATCTGGTGGTTTCAGCTGTGGTAGAATTAATTTTCTTCACACTGGCTGTCATGGAGCTGTGTTTTGGGTTTGTGCTGAACACGGGGTTGATAATATAGAGATGTTTTTGTTGTTGCTGGGCAGAGCTTACACAGAGCCAAGGCCTTTTCTGCTTCCGTGCTGCCACAAAGGCAATGGAGCTGGGAGTGCCTGGGAGGCTGGGAGGAGACACAGCCAGGACAGGTAACCCAAAGTGACCAAAGGGATATTCCAAACCATGTGACATCATGCTCAGGATATAAAGTGGGAGAGGAGAAGGAGGAATGGGGGGAGGCTTGGAGTGATGGTGTTTGTCTTCCCAAGTCACCATTACACACGATGGGCCCTGCTCTCCTGGGGATGGCTGAACACCTGCCTGCCCATGGGAAATACAGACTGAATTCCTTGGTTTGTTTTGCTTGTTTGTGCAGCTCTTGCTTTCCCTATGAAACTGTCTTTATGTTAACATATTTCTCTGCCTTTTACTCTTCCAAATCTCCCTGCAATCTCATTGATGTGGAGAGAGCCAGTGGCTGCCTGGGACTTGGCTGCTGGCTGGGGTTAAACCATGACATCCTGTAACTGTGGAAGGATTTTGGACTGGGTTTTTTTTTTTTTAATTTGGGGTTTTTTTCCAAAGTAGACTATTTGAGTTTGTATACATATTTAAGCAGCATTAGAAAATATATATTTTTATAAAGAAGTAAAAGTCTCAAAGGTAACCAATAACTCTTTAATCTGTTTTCTTCAATTCTGTCAGGTAAAAATATGAATATGAATATTAATGATATCAAAGTGGCTTTTGTGTGTGCTTTGCAAAACTGGAAAAGCAAGGGCAGAAGCATTGTATGTGATTCCTCCCACAGAAAAGGAATTACATTAAAGAGAGAATCTCCGGAATGAAGAAATATCAGGGAAATGGCCAGCACTGAAGGAAGACTGAATTTCCTGCTGAAAACAGTGTTCAATTCAACCAAAGCCCCTGATGAGTTGTCCTCAAGTCCTGTGTTGGGTAATCATTGGCACCTTTTGTTAAAGACATGCAGGTATCTAAATGAGGCCTTATATAGTCAGTTATGAATTTTCATTCATATTACAGTGTCTCATGGGAAAAGGATGAGAGCTGGAAAACTGGCAAGTGAAGGCACAGAGGAACAAACCATAGTGTTCTTCAGGTTGTGAGTGTTTAAAATGGCAATATTGACAGAAACTGGGGAAATCCTATTTTAAGTGGAGGGCAAGAGTCTACCTAACCTGTACGTTGAAAACAAAGGAACCATGAAAATTTGAGTTTTGTGGAGTGGGTAGTTAATCTTGTGTAACCATGGTAAGAAATAGTATGGATTTGCACATATCTTGGAGAACCAGCTGTGCTTTGGAAATAATTTTTTGCCTTTCTCACTCCAATACCATCTGTATTTGCCTGTTCACTTGCATAAACAGAAAAAAGATAGAGTTTCTAGACAGTAACTACCTCTCCCCACACATCTGGCAATTTTCACAGGCACATATTAGACACAATCTTGAGAGAATACATATAAAACCATTTAAATGGTTTTTAAGGAGGTTTGTTCTCTTTTTCTGTTTTGAGCCTAGAGGAACAAGGATCAGGAGGAGGAATATGGTATGTAATTACATTTAATAAGAGAATTGTTTTCTAACAGCTTGTTAGCAGTTTGCTAACTGCATTAGGCTTCTTTTTGCAGCCCCAGACAGCAGCAAATCTAGGTTAGATTCTGTCTCCAGCCAAAGGGTATGGACAGGTACAGATGGCTCCTACAGGATGCTGGTGGCATGCACCTGTTCCAGAAAGCTGTTCCAGGTGCTCTGGGGCGAGCGGGATAAATTGGGAAGCTGAGTCATGGATCCATCAAGGGTGGAGAATGTGCCTCGTGTACCCCAGCAACCTGTGTGGGGATGGGGAGCATGAGGGTGGCTGGCAGCGAGTCCAGACCCACCAGCCAGTAGCAAAGCAGTGTGTGTTTGCAGGGCAGGGCCACTCACAGATTTCTTGGCTCATGGACAGTGGGGCATGCTATTGATACCTGCCACAGTTACGATTTTGCTGGTGAAAAATATTTCATTTCCCACAGTAAGTTTTGTATTTAGTCTTGGGGATAATGGGGCAAAATTAACATCAAAATTAACTGTGAAAATCACAATTCTACCCTGACAAATAATCTTCATAAAAGGTTGGGACTGGAAGCAGCATTTTGTTTAGAGTATGTGTTCAAAAACTGTTGACTTGTGAAGAATCTGGGGCAGGAGTTACTGCTAAACATTTAAGTTAAGCAAGAGATTTCTTAGATTTCTTGCTTTTACCTCAGAATGATTTCTTCTGCTTCCTAGTAAATATATATATAGCAACAGCATCTGCCACATCAAGATACATTTTTACATGTTTACAGTATTTTTAACATCGGAATTTCAATGCAAAGCTGTCTGATTGCATAGTATTGCACCATACTAAAAGAAAACCAAACAAAACAACTAATTAAAAAGTCTAAGCTTTTCTTCCTTAGCAATTATCATATATGTCAGCAAAAAGATCACCAGCCCCATAACAATTCACCCCACGTTCCCCTTTTGTGACTTGAAGTGTTTGGAAAGGGATCATTCTGCAATAAATGTCAAAAACATGTTTTATCTACATATCTCAACGTATTCTACTGACAAAATTTAGTTAGGGATAATTTATACTCTTCAGTAACCAAAGTAATCTATGGGTTCTTTTAAATTGCCTTTGTTTCTGAAATAAACTCAGTTGGCTGTGAAGCATGAAGCAGAATTTAAAGCAATATTTCATAAATCTGTCGCTGAAGATTAAAGAAATCTTTAATTTACAAATCCTGTAACCAGTTCTGTTGGTTTACTTTGCAGAGCTTTGAAAATTCAAGCATCTCTCTTGCCTTTAACCAGAGCTTCTCACAACCTCCCAGAAGAACAGCCAGGGCCAGAAAATCTCAGTGTGGCTTCTGTAAGCCTCCACTTAATGGTGTTTTTCAGTACAGCTGAATTCAATAGCATGTCAGAGCAGCCTATGAACACAGGAAAGGGAACACAGACCTCTTAAGTGGCAGCTAGAAACTGTCCCGTGTTGCATACCCATTGACTGAAGGTAAATACGGACCGCTCCCACTATGAATTGTCAGCCCAGCCTCTCTTGTTCACCCATTAAACACCCAGATCACCCAGACTCTCACAATCGCAATGGTCTTCCTATTCTATCTTCTTCTTCCACCTTTCTTTTTGTTTTGCTCATTCCCTGTGGGAACTTTGGCATTAAGGCCATTTTTTCTTGCCAAACTTTACCTCTTGGTTTCCCACCACTGCTCCACCTCCCTGCTCAGACATAAGTTAAATCCTCCTTCCCCATGCCCTCATGGATTATCAATACCTTGTTTATGTATCATATGGATGAGGAGCATTATAATGATGTTGATTTCTAAGAAGAGATGGTGGTTGTTTACAGTGAAACAGCAGGAAACTACTTTCAGTTTAGTGTTGATGCAAAGCAATTTAAAGAAAACAAAACATAATCAAGGTATTTAAATGGAAGAAAGTAATTTTGACTTGAATATGCTTCCAAGTAGACATTTTAATAAAGCAAGTGCTGGGCTGACAAGTCAATTTAAACAATATTTACAAACCCAGGCTCAGCAGTTCATTGGCTGTGAATCTTCTCCAACATGTAAGTAACTACCCCACTCAGACCATCAGTTTCATCACTGTGTATTGCATTGCTGGAACAGCCTTTGCCATTAGTCTATGGGATATTCTTGAATGTCTTTCAGTTTCACCCTTGCATTCTAATAGAAGGGTTAAATACTGTTTTAGACAAAGGAAAAAAAGAATAAAAGAGAATGATTCATTCATCATTTACTTACAAGGTGAATTGAGGAAAAGCTCCGTCTGCACAAGGATTGTATGTGTCATAATTACTGAACACAAAGGTTTCTGTTGCTTGAATGCTTCTTAAATTGTTTTCTGAATTTAACCTAAAAAGTCCAAATGAACCTTTTCAATATTTTTTTTCTGTCTCTGTTTTTCTTCTCTTCCCAAAATATTTACTGAAATTTCGTGCTTAACTTTGTAGATCAATAAAATTTGCATCCAAAGAAAAACCACTCTGCCCACCTGCATTTCCAAAACAGACTTCTGTGGTTTTATGTTAACACACCTCCATTGCAACTCCCTGTATTTTCCATGGAAATATCTCACAGAATGCATTCCTTGGTCTTTTGTCTAAATTTGGTCACAGTGCATAGGAAAATAACTTTATTTAGATTAAGTTGCTGGTATGCCAAGATCATTGCCATTCAGTGTGATCTCATTGTTTCCTTGCAGTTTCTCCTGTGTGGCTGTGTTGTATGGAAATGGAGGGAAGTTCAGAGTGAGAACTCTTATTTATTCTGTGCTTGCACATCACCTCACATAATGTGACATGCTCAGGAATAGACAATAATAAAATAAACAACTATACTGAGTTTGACAGATGATATTAAGTCATCGTGCACTGCACTTAATTACTGAAAGACGCTGAATACATGCAACAGTTCTGTGAATAGGTTATAAGTTTATTAAAGTTCAAACATAATTACTAACATTTGCTCACAAGAGTCTTGTCTTGTTACGTGGGAGAATAGACCAACCCCCCAGTCTCACTGCAACCTCCTTTGAGGCAGCTGTGGAGAGCAGTAAGTTTTTCCTAAACCTCCTCTTCTCCAGGCTAGACAACTCCAGTACCCTCAGCTGTTCCTCACAGGACTTGTGCTCCAGAGCCTTCACCAGCCTTGTTGCCCTTCTCTGGACACACTCCAACATCTCAGTGCTCTTCCTGAATGGAGCCCAGAGCTGAGTGCAGCACTCGAGGTGTGCCCCCACCAGTGCCCAGTACAGAGGGACGGTCACTGCCCTGCTCCTGCTGCCACACCATTGCTCATCCAGGCCAGGGTGCCTTTGGCCTTCTCGGCCACCTGGACACACCCTGGCTCAGGTTCAGCTGCTGTCAACCAACACCCCCCGGTCCTTCTCCCCTGGGCCAGTTTCCAGTCACTCTGCCCCATCCTGTAGCACTGCATGGGGTCATTGTGGGATCTGCAGAGGATTAAAGTGTAGGATCTGGCACAGTTGTTGAACCTCATGTCCTTGATCTTGCCACTTTTACCCAGCCTATCCAGGTTCCTCTGCAGGGCCCTCCTACCCTCCAGCAGATCAACACTCCCACTCAGCTTGGTGTCATCTGCAAACTGACTGATGATCCTTGATCCCCTCATCTGAGTCATTGATAGTGATATAAATCACAACTGGCCCCAGTTCTGAGCCCTGGGGAAACCCACTAGTCACCAGCCACCAACTGGATGTAGCATCTTTCACCACCATTCTCTGGGCCCATGTGTCCAGACAGTTTTTTACGCGGTGAACACAACCCCCACCTGACACAGTTGGGCACAAAAGAACCACGTAACTCACAGATGTCCCAGCAGGAAAAAAGGGGCAGAACTTTACTTTCTCTCATATTTATACATTTTTGGCGCCAGTTGTGAATTGGAGGATAGGATCACGACCCCTCCAACCACACTGGTCAAACAGACAGTCAATCAGTTCTCCTCCTCCAAAAAGGAATGTAAACAAAAAACTGCCGTTAAGTAAACAGAGTTATTTTCACATTAAGAGACTGTTAGAAGCGTGAGAATTCTGACTCCAAGAAAGTAAACAATCAGAAGGCTAAAAAATTTCCAAGAGAACAGGGCGACACCCACCCATGTAATGAGCAGCTAGTTTTTCCAGGAGAATAATGTGGGAAATGCTGTTGAAGGCTTTGCTGAAGTCCAGGTAGACACATTCACAGTCTTCCCCTCATCCACAGGCCTCTTGTCATTTCAGGAGATCAGGTTTGTCAAGCAGGACCTGGCTTTCACAAACCCATGCTGGCTGAGCCAGATTCCCTGGTGTCCTGCACGTGCTAGGTGATGGCACTCAAGATGATCCTCCGTGACCTTTGCCAGCAGCAAAGTCAAGCTGACTATAGTTCCCTGGATACTCCTTCTGGCCCTACTTCCACAAACTCCAGGAACCTCCCAGACTGTCCCCTCCCAGCTGTATTGTATTTCCAGCAGACATCTCTAAGCCCTCCATAAGAAAAAGGCCAGAAATTGTGAGACTTTTCCCAGCTGCTTACAGAATATTTTGTCTGCCTCTTTGTCCTTGTTGTGTGGTCTGTGCATTACTTGCAGAAACATTGATTAGTGATAATTGCACAGTAGTGTCTTAGTGGGAAGAATTGTCCATGTGGAAGCGAAGGCTATGTTTCTAAAATGATGGCCCATTGCTCATCTTATAAAACCTCCTTCTTTATGGCTCCATGGATGTTAATTTCCAATGTTCACATCTTTTCAGGCAGTCAATGACCTCGTCATTGTGGAAGTTATCGAGGCATTGAAATCCTCTCTACAATACCAAATTTTGATGATGCTGTAGAATTCTCATCTTCTGTCTTCAAGTTGCACAAATGATATCAGTAATACTAAAAAAACCGTTTCTGTTTATGCTACCCTGCCTTCAGCTTGCATAATTTAACGGTAGCTAAAAAAAAAAAAAATATAGATTGGGGGGACTAAATCCCAGGTGAGCCAGCCTGTATGAATATCTGCCTTTTGATACTGCCAGCTAAATGGCATGGGGGAGAAGATGTAGATGATAGCAGCTGTAATGTAGTTACAGCTTTCTGTCAGTCCTTGCTCAATGCAAAAGCCTTGTGGAAGAAAGGAGCTCAGGGAAGGGAGTTCATAATGATCTTTGTCTGGAGGGAAATAGAAATCAACTATCACCACAACCAATTAAGTAATTGTCTTCCAAAAAGCACTGATGTATGATGTCACATAATGGAGCTAAGTAGCAGAACCTAACAGCATCTGAAGATGATTTCAGTAATTATACTTACATTAAAAAAATTGCATTCTCACACTCAAAGATATAGGAAACTTAATTTACATCTTTCTGAAACTACCTTGTTATAATAGAACTACTAGTACAACCTTCAATTTGCATAGCACTTATTCTAATACAAATAGGTATCTTTTTAGTAGGTAGTTTTCATAGTATGAAAATTATGTCTCAAGCTTTTAAAGTGCTAAATTAAAAATTACATGACAGATACTCACTAGGGTGGTTTGTTTATTTTTAATTTTCAATCCATACAGAACTCTGTTGTTTAAAAAGTGAAATTCTAGGGCCTTTTCCTTTGTTATAGGAGCTAGAAAATAGCAATTTAATTTTTTACAAGTGAAAGAACCTCAATCTGCTAGTTTTAGGTAGAATAATGGTCCTGTCAGAAAAAGAATATTTAAGCATGGGCAATAAACAATATATTAAAAATACACTTCATTATTGTAAGTATCAGAAAACAGGTTGTCTTAAAAATGAGCATGAGTTAAACATTGTCTACTTCATTGCTTTAAGCATTTTAGGCAGTACCTTCCCAGATTAAATTCTATGAGATAATTACAGGGCACAAAAAGACCTTTTCACAAATTCACTGAGGTTTTTTTTTTAAGTAATTTATTCATGAAAACTGCTGCAGATGAAAAAATGAATGTCTCAAAGGCAACACTGTTATAAAAGACAGCATTGTGACTCAGCACACTGCGAAACAAGCTGTAAGTCCTGGCCACTTTCCTTCTCAAAGCAGGTTGCACCTTTACAAATGGCAAGACCAAGAGAGGAAATCTAAGCACAAGAGAAAGTCAGAAAATTGCCTTATCACCAGTGGGAGAGTGCAGTGAATCATCAATTAATACATTCTAAACCCTTTTCTATTATTTTTTTTCCTTAAATATATATAGCTATAGATATATTTCATTCCGAATTATTTTTAAAAATCTGATATTGTCTATTACAACCAGAGCTACTCCCTGAGCCATAGTGTTCATTTTCTTCATTGGCTTTGAATCTGAAAGCAATGACAGCTAAAAGAAAGGTGATTGTCTTATAGTTTATAATGTAAGACAGTGTGAGTACAGAATTTGGTTCGGATCTTTACACATAGCAGTCAGTTCAGATCTTAGGCCTTTTTGGCATTTGATACCTCTAGAGGTCTTCATTAATCCCTTGCAAAGTTACAAATCCAATGTACTGTGACAATGTATTGCTAAGACTTCGTGGCTTCTAGGCACAGGATCCCAGCAGTCAGCTGTAGTCACAAATGTGTTTTTGAGGTCTGCTATATATTTAGAAATCCTGGAGTTTGTAGTTACCTCCTTGACAACAAACAAGTGTCCGTTATGTACTAGGTGGGCAGCTGAATGGATTAAAGCACAAAAAATGAGTAAAATAAAAACACTCCAAATGAATCAAGATTAGATACTTTGAATAAAGAGATAAACTGCAAAATGCAAAGAACATTCAAACTATTATTTCATAAATCATCTGTGAAGACTGTAAAAAGTTGACTACTATTTCATGAAATGGTTCAGGTTGAAGTAAATGATGCAGCATTATTATTAAAAAATCTAAAATGTTCATTTATGTGTCAAAAGGATTACTAGCAAGGGGAAAGGCAATTTCACAAGTAAAAGATTTGTTACATGCTGATTCTTTACAAACTTATGCAAAGCACTCGTACAAAAAGCCTGTGAATGTGCAAATGTGTGCAGAGTATTTTAGGAGCATTATGCAGTATTTGTAATAAATATGACCTTGGTACGTTGCAGTACAGGTTGAGAGCAAGCATGCACTAAAAATACCATTCTTGCCTAGAACAGTCACAACTGCATACCACAGAATAAACAGATATACCTGGTGATGAGTTAACTATGCATTCAAGCACCATATATAAATTACAATAAAAGGTTAAATTTACTACAGTACAGGGAATGGCAAAGCAAGGTTACCATTCCAAAATCTGCTCAGCTGCAGCAGTGTACCCTGATATTAGAGCAACACCCAGCATTTGCTCAGAGAACACAACTGAGCAAAAATGGCCTTGCTTGCTCAGATCATGGGTTCACCTCAGTGCATCCTGTCTCTGACAGTGGCTGACAATGAATGATCAGAGAATAAAAAGAGAGGAAGAATATAAAATATTCCCCCCTGTAATCTTCCAGCCCTACATATCTGTGATTTAGGGGTTTCTTAAGGCAGCAGTAGTATCTTTGCACTTCACAGCTCCTGAGGTTTCACATTCTCACAGAATTATTCCTTCACCTCTGTTGGCTTGCCTACATGCTTGGAAAACAGAAGAGTGAACAAGCAAATAAGGAGCTGTTTCTCCCCTGAGTTTTCTGTAGGAACATGATCTTGTAAAACATATTACAAACTGGGATTTGCAAGCTTTGTGTTAGCATGGATTCCCACACCACAGGCTCCAGGGATGCAGGATGCGGGCCAGGACTTGTGCTCACACCTGCAGAGGTGTGGTCCATAAATGTCAGTCAGGACATGGGCACTTGAGTGGAGGGGAGTCAGCCTCCTAAAGATTTGTGGTGTTTCAGGTTACCCCTGGAAAAAAGAAAAAAAAGAAAAAAAGAAAAAAAAAAATCCTAAACCAAGAATGTGTTGTGTTCTATTTAAATTTAGTAGTGTGAGATCTGGGCCAAGGACAGCCTATGAGAACAGATAAAACTGTGCAGTGAAAACACATTAATTAAAATCCAAAAAAATATTACCCAAGCATTAGTATTAATAGGTATTAGCTGTACATGTGAGGAGCAAGTTGTCTGCTTTTTTTAACTAGCCTAAAATATTGATTTCTCATTCTTATTTTTTCTCACTTTAGTGTTGTACTATCTTTCCTTTCATATTAATTTCAAATAGTGTCTTGAATGTCTTAGCCTCAGATTTTTAGTTCTCCTGCTTCCTCAACCATTTAGTAAATAGCAAAATTATTCTTGTTCTTTTGTACAAAGTTTGAAGTTTGTAAAACAACCACTTTTTCTGGGGCATGTCAAAAAGAAAAATGAATTAGTCCTGTAATTTCTTCTATGTAGCACCAAAATAACATTAAAGTAATAGATAATACAGTATTTATCTTCACTGAGATTCAGGAAAACACTCAAGCTAATCCCATTCATTTTAAAATAATGAAGCAAAGAAAAAACCCAACAAAAATACCAAAAAAAGAGAGAAGATGCCTATCACCAATCTGAGGCACTCTAACATATTTAACACTTCAGTGGAATCTCAGAAGAATTAAGTGATCAATACAGCAGGAATCTAGCCAGCCAAATTCAGAAAGGTCTGTCCTGACAGCGATGTCCTTTGCAGCATGCCCAAGAAGGTCACCAAACTCAGCATGCTTTGGAACAAGCTGGGAAAAACTTGTTCCAGAGTCTGAAGCCATCTCCAATGGTGCCCTGCCAGTCACCTTTAAAAAAATAACCAGAGGGATCCAGCTACAGTGGTCCCGCTGACTGCAGCTGCTGCTGTCTGGCCTGGAGAAAGAGGTGATTGCTCATTCATTCCCACTGATTCCTAAAAACCACGGGGTCACACAGTGAAACTATTCAGAACCCATGTTTCCAAACACCAATTAAAGTACTGACAAACATCAATTGAGCTGCTAGACACAGTTAGTAAAATTATATTTAGCAGTTTAAAAGAGACCTCTCTTTTTGATGACTATTTCCATTAACATTATTCAATTTACCTGCTTGAACTACAGCAGGCAAATTCATTCTGCTCATGCAGAAGCATGATTAGGCAATGTCTTTTGTCTATTTATAAATATAAAGGCTCTATAAGATTAAGCTAAATGCGTGGGGTTTTATGGTTTTTTTCTGAAAGTTTGCATTTAAATAACAACGAGTCCTCCAAGATGAACTAGCAACGTGCAACTACAAATATCTTCAAATTTAATTATGAATGTAAGACTTGGCTCAGAAAAGTGCTTGAGGACTTGCCCAAATCCCACTGACACTGAGATGAAAGATCTACTAAGAGCAGCAAACTTTCATCTTTTGGTATCCAGAAGCAGCTTCCACAGGGTTTGAGCAGGGTTTCACTGTTGGTTTTAAGCTTTGACCTTTGCACATGGTGATGGAAAGGGAGCTGTGATTGTGCTGGTACCAGGGAGACTGATATGCAGCAAGAAAGAGAAGCCTGGAGGGCTGTGGAGAGCTGAAGGGAGAATGATGGGGGCCTTGCTGTTTGCCAACATCTGGGCACCATCCAGCTGTTGCTGCTAAATATTGTATATAAGTAGAAAAAGCAAGCCCGGCTTTATTCACTACATCATAAATTACTGCATTGCCCAAAGTGAAGATAAGATTAACCATGTTAGGCTTCTTCATTGCTCTGCCTTATCTCTTCTTGCCAGTGCAAAGCAAGGGCTGAAGTACAGCACTTAGACCTTTAATTACAACATTCCTCTTGGTGAGCAATAAAATCATTCCTTTTCTAAAGGCAGCATTAGAAGGAGGGATTGGTAAAAGCCTTTCCAGCAGGAGTTCAGTAACAACCACTGTAACTAGTAACATCTTGCTACATTTTCACACAGTTTTAGCCAAAGTTAGTTGTTTTCTGGGGGAAAAGGACATTGAAAGGCATTCTGAAGAAGCTATTGGAGATGTTTCCATCACTACCAATTACAAAACTTGTGTTCCTGCAGTGCCTGTGACCCATGAGAAGAGTTTGCAGATGACTGCTGCAACTTTCTGGTACAAACTACTGGCCAAATATCAAACCAAATATCATTTTACTGACCAACAAAGCCGTGTCTACAACTACTGGAGTTCAGGAGACAAAAAAGGCTGCTTATTTCCAGGAGAGTGAGGCCTCTTAATCAGTTCTTCTGTCTGTACTGTATCCTCTCAGGTTTGATTTTTTTTTTTTTTTTTAATTTTTTTTTCCTTTTTTTCAGTTTGTTTGTTTGTTTTTTGGGAGTGTTTGGGATTTTTGTCTAATATATTACATATGCCACTGTCTTGGGCTTACCTGGTAAGGTTTTTGTAGCAGGGAGGCTGCAGGAGCAGCCTCTATGAAATAATAGCATGTGCCCATATGCCAGACAGAGCCTGTTTCAGCTGGGTGTAAGCTGGATCCACTGCTGGCCAAAACTGAGTCCACCTGCAATGTCAGTAGTGTCTCTGTGACATATTTTAGGAAATTAGAATATATGTAAATATTGGAATATTTAGGAAAGGGTAGAAAAAGCTGCACAAGAGCATCTGGGAGAGAGGAGTGAGAATATGTGAGACAAAACACTCTGCAGGCACTGAGGCTGGTGCAGAAGGAGGGGCAGGAGCAGACTCTGGAGCAGAGATTCCCCTGCAGCCTGTGATGCAGAGTGTGGTGAGGCAAGGCTGTGCTCCCACAGCCCCTGAAGGTCCTCACAGACCTGAGAGGGAAGGAGTGGCAGAGGCTGCAGCTTCCTTTTCCCCATTCCCTCACATTGCTTGGAAGTAGGAGACAGAAGAACTGGGAGTGAAAGTGAGTCTGAAAAGAAGGATGTGATTACAGATTGGTTCTTTTTTCTCATTATCCTCCTCTATTTAATTGGCAAGAAATGAAATTAAGCTTCCTCAAGCTGAGTCTGTTTCGCCCATGATGATACTTCCTAAGTACCATCTCACTGTCTTTCTCCATTTTTTTTTAATCTTCTCCCCCATCCTGTTGATGTATGGGGGAGTGAGAGAGTGATTTGGTGAGCAACTGGCAGCCAACCAAGGTCAAGCCACCACAACCATTAAGAAAAAAAAAGAAGGATAATTATTATAATGAATTTTAATTACATATGTAAACACCCAGAGAAAAGCAGATCACATGCCAACACCTTTAAACATTTGTTAAGCAGCTGTCACTGACTAAATCAATGGGGTGGGTTGTTGTCTATTAACCTGGGGCAGCATCCTACTTCTGTACTTCAGTAAGAAACAACGTGAGTGATCAGATGAGCCATTTATCATACGCAGCAGAATGAATTATTAAGTTTGAGGGACATGTTATATGCTAGGCAAATGCTGGTCAACAACATCTCTCGAAAACACCCAAAATGCAGAAAGCTCAAAGCATATTTTTAATTTAAGAGGACTGGTAGCATCATTGTTTTCAACTCCCTTCTGTTTTGCTCCTTTGCCTTGTAGTTTTCCTGAGTTGTTAAGACTGTAGAGAAATCAGATCATACATCAAAACCTTCCTTTTGTTTCTCAAACTGGTGGAGAAAAAGTCAGCTGGGAAGGAAACTCATTATTCAGGCAAAAAACAGACATCAGCACACCCTGATCTCATTTGTGCCATTCCCTGTCAAGCTATAATTTGTCTTTTCCTATCTTCATTGTCAGCAGGTACTAATTTCTGTGCTGGAGGTTTTCCTGTTCCTTGTGGAGCTTGACGCTTTCTTCTCCAGCTTTTGGCATAAGCATACTTGAAATTTGCAAGGGGGACATCCAAATTAGTTTTAAAATTCTGTCATGTTGGGAATCTCTGGGAATATGCCTCTATTTGCCAAACAAAAGAGTTCAGAAACAGCCACCACAAGGAGTACAAAGAAGAAAGGAAATATTTGGACATCCTGGGTAGCTAAGATTCTAGCAGTAATCCAACAGAATTTGTGGGGTGGTCCTCAAGCTCCCATACCCTTCTTACACTTTTCAAGTGGCTTTTATGGTTCTATGGTACATAAATCTCTTTGCTAACATGATCATCATGTTACATAAATGAAGGTTTTAAATTACAAGAATAGTTCTACTAAAAAGAAAATATCCTGATCAAGTTGGTTCTTGATCCAAAATTATTTTCTATCCTTCTGCAGATTTTAGCATGATTAAGCATCAGCAGGTGTATGATTAACAGCTCTCATCCATTATGACAAAAGTATTCATGCCCTCTAAAATGTTTTTCTGCATTGGATGTGCTCTTTGACAGAATACAGTCCACAAAATACAAGGCCAACTGCAAGTACAATGCCTTGAACAATATCATGTACTCCTACTCTTAGGGACTCCTGAAAACAGTCCCTCAAAATATCATCCCAACAATTTAATATTACTTCGTCAAAGGAAGTTGAAACAGGAAAATACTCATTTTAGCATAGTTCACATGCAGAAATGTGGTGTATTAATTTCATGTATGCACACAAATATCTGAACACACATACTTATACATACAAATAATGACATGCTTCATTAGATTGTCTGCAATTGTCTCATATTCTGGAGTCCGAGTCCAGCAGCAGAGAGATTAAAATAGAATTGAGACAAAAAACTGTGTTAAAGTGATCTTCTTGTACCTAAACTCCAATTAACAATCAACATAGTACCACACTTCAGTTGTAAAATAATTAAATCAACAGTGCTGTTACAAGACCCTGTTTTTCTCATTTTACAAACACATAAAGTAAACATATAAGCATATGAATATAAAGAAATACAAATCTACTTGGAAGTCCGATGAAAGCGTTTAGCTGGCGTGAGGGACGTGACTGAACAAAGTCAAAGAGCAGGGGACAGGGACAAGGCTGTGAAAGAAAATGCTTTTCAGTGGACCATTTCTCAGCCAACTGAGTACACTACCAGATAAAAGAAACCAGCAGGATTATACTTTGTCATGTCTAAGATTAAACCTACTTAAATACACTTCCTTCTGAAAGCAGATATTACAGCTAAAACCTTTAAGAAGGTAGACTGCTTAAATATTTAATCTTTCATGTGTTTTGCATATAGCAACAGATGTAAGTTCTCCAAGTTCCAGTAAGAACTTTGTCAGTTTAATTTAAATTAAAAAACAAAAAACTTTCATTGAGCATGTTTGCTTTAATCACACTTTCACCTTCTGGGGGAAGTCAGTTAAAGGAAGATATTACATTAAATTTTTGATAGGGGGAATTAATTTTTTCAAAGGGGAAAAATCAGTGCCACAACCATTATTTACAGCTTATTACCTATCATAGGTTACAAACTGTTGCTTTCATCATAACATATTTTCAAAGAAAAATATCTATTTGACATTTTGTTCAATAAAGATAGTAATAACTGATTCTAATAATGCAAATACAAATACTTAATCTTTTATTTATATTATAAAATACTATAAAATCTATTCTGATTTTCCTAAGTTTGAGCAATTTTACTATATGTGGTGGTACATATTATATACCTATATTTAAATGCAAACACACATATATGTAAATATATAGATAGAACTGCAGAGTTTGAAATGAAGGAAACCCATTCACTTGCTCAGTCCAGAACTTCCAAAGAGTAATTACACCATGGAATCTCTTTCAAATTCCTTGTAATGTTTCTGGGGTGTGATAAAAAGAAGCGGGGCAGAGGAAGGGGGAGAAGTAGGGGAGAGAATCAAAACAGTTTCAAGAACCTAACAATTTCTGATTGTTATATTGTTATATTGTTATTCTGTAATAGCCTAGTTGGCAACTTTTAGGATACTGCAGAAGGGAGGGAGGTATTCTGAAAACATTTGATAAATGTGACCTTTGAGAGACATTCAGAAGTGTTCCAAGTTGCAATCCTTCACTTTTAAAAATGCCTCACAACTTAATGTTGAAATCTAGATCCAGATTCAAATAAAACTTCCAGAAGCTGGGTTTATTTTTAGTTTCACAAAGAAATAACACACTCACCTGGCACATTGGTTCCAGACAGATCCAGAGACCAGAAGACATTACTGTAGATGGTTCAGAATGAAATAATTCACAATAGAAAATAAAACCCAACTATTTTTACACTGAATGATTTTGAAACAAATCACTGCTTCTTTATCGAAGTCCTACATTGAATTCAAGATCGACAAATCCATCAGTAACTACAGTAATCTTTATTGCAAATGACAGTAGATAAAAATACCATTATTTTTGTATGTGAAAGTTTCTTTCAAAATGTATTCTGAAGAGTTAAGACTCCGTGTATTCTTTTGGAAAAATAATGGTATTTCTGGGTGTATATTACTGATATTTTTATCTGAGACAGTAAAGGCTGGAAAAATATCTTTCCAGGGCACACTCAATCCTGCTATAATCTTGTAGAGGAAAGTGTTCAATGTCTGAAGAATAGTTCTAAGGGTACAATCAAAATCATTGATCAACTTGGAATTAATAACAGGAATGATTACCTGGCAGGATAGATTTATAGAGATTTTGTTGCTTTCTGTTATTTTGTGAGAATTTATGGGGATTTTCTGATGATAAACAAAGCATCACTTCTGAAAACACACTTCAAACAACACAAGCAGTTGTGAAACCTCATGGAGCAAAAATTTAAGCGTGAACCTCTCTGCATGGAAGAAATGTCTCCCATGTCCATGTGTTCAGAGCTCCTTTTTAATCTTCTTTATCCCTTTTTTACCCCCATACTTCTTCAAATGCCTGTCTATTCTCTTTCAGCACTTTTAACAAATGAAGGTCTTTTTCCCCCTCAGATCAAAGCTGTAACTCTAAGGCCTGCTGGGAGTTTTGATGAGTTAAATTTATACTTGAATGCAAAATTTAGCCACACTGCTTTTATTTACAATTAATTATTCCTTGATAATATGCAATAAGCACACGCAGATATTTTTCTTTCATTTTCGTATTCCTGCAAGGAACAACAGAAAAGGCTTAAATCACTAAGTTGGAGGTATACATGTATGGCAGCAAGAATCAATTATTTATATTCCACTTAAGAAACATTTAACCATTCATTCATTCTGAGAATATAGGCTAGTGTTTGAAGATATAAACTACATTATAGGAAGGAATAGTTTAGAACCTCTCAGAACAGAATACAGGCTAGTGCTTAAAGATGTAAACTACATTATAGGAAGGAATAGTTTAGAACCCCTCAAGCAGAGAGAACAGAACTATTTGGGGCTCTCCCATCCCCAAAAGGGCTCTCCACAGGGGAAACCATCAGCCATGCCAAAGAGTAGAATCACAACTTTTGCTGATTAGTTCTTCCACGTCTTTGCCTTTTTAGAGAAAAATTATTTCTAAAGTCAACTTGGAATTTGATTCTAACCAAAACCAGATCTGATCTTACACTTGTTTGGGACAAAGAAGGGTTAAATTTGGTCTCTCTATGGGTATTTTCAGAGGACCTTTTCCCTTTTAATAGAGATCCAACGAAGCCAGCCGACAGCGGGAGGGCAGCTTTACTTTCGGTAAGTCATGATCATAAACACACGAGCTCTCCGTGGTGACCATTCCTAGCAGGAGCAGCACGGACAGCTCCGCACGGACAGCACCGCACGGACAGCTCCGCACCGACAGCTCCGCACGGACAGCTCCGCACGGACAGCTCCGCACGGACAGCTCCGCACCGACAGCTCCGCACGGACAGCTCCGCACCGACAGCTCCGCACGGACAGCTCCGCACGGCAGCTCCGCACGGACAGCTCCGCACGGACAGCTCCGCACCGACAGCTCCGCACGGACAGCTCCGCACCGACAGCCCCGCACGGACAGCTCCGCACGGCAGCTCCGCACGGACAGCTCCGCACGGACAGCTCCGCACGGCCGGGGCAGCTCCTGGCGGCTGCGGGGAGCGGGACCGGCGGAGCACGGCCGGGGCAGAGCACGGCCCGGGCAGAGCACGGCTCCGGCTCCTCCGGCAGAGCACGGCCCGGGCAGAGCAGGGCATGGGCAGAGCAGGGCATTGGCAGAGCACGGCATTGGCAGAGCACGGCACGGGCAGAGCAGGGCATTGGCAGAGCACGGCTCCGGTAGAGCACGGCTCTGGCAGAGCACGGCTCCGGCTCCACCGTGCGGCCCGCACCGGCACACCCGCGATTTAAACGCCATCACCGCGAATGAAGCACCGGGAACCTGCATTAACCTCCCTGAGCGAACAGAAACACCGCGATTCACTGAGATACTGGGATACAGCTTGTGTGTGAACCACAGCTACGGAGGATGACGAACATTATGCTAATAGCCAAGACAGCAACATATTTTTTATTGAAGATAAATTTCTGGTTCCATAATGGTCTCTGCAGAAAAAAAAAAAAAAATAAATAAAAAAAAAAAAAAAAAAAAGCAATGCAACTATTTTTGCAACTATTTTACCACCTTTTAAACCATTCTTCACAATTTGGGGGAATTCTTCAGCATATCTTTTTTCCCCTCAGGTTTCAGTTTGATATTTCAAAATAATATTCTGGTTGTCCATGTAAAATTGCCTGACAGTTCAAACACAAATAACAAAAAATCAGCTGGACCAATTGTGCCCTAATCAACAGCTGCTTCTGTCTTCATTGGGAGATGGAGATTAAAGGCTACAGACAACAGAGCAAGAAGTTATGAGTGGAAGAGAGCAGGGGGTGAGACAGTAAGGGCCACAATCATGAGAAGAAATCAGGATGATCAGGAACATACCTCATACACCAGAACTACAAACAATGCCGAGAAAACCCAAACATCTCTATGCAGATATAGGGCAATGACATAATCAGAAAGACAGAGACACTGGGAGGCAGCACAAAGCTGGGGTGATGGTTGGGCAAAGGTTCCTCAGAAAGATCAGTCAGGGAGGATGACTGGGACAAGTGTATTCTGTGTGAAACAGTGGCTCAGATACAGAATTCTCTAGGATGGGAGGCATGACTGTCCATAGACAATGAGTCATAATCTGATCCAGGAGATGAACAAACAGAACATCTTGCTGGGCATCTGCTACACATCACCATATCAGAACCAGAAGACCAGAAGGGCCTTTTTTTTTTCTTTTTATTTTTTAGTGCTTTAGTGCTCATGGAAGCTTCTAACCATATGGATGTTGGGTTGGTTACAAGTAATATTAGATATTTCTAGTTTGAGCTGAAGACTGCTTTTCAACAAAAGCGCAGACCAGACTAATAAAACCAGGATATTTACAAACACGTAACAGGTCAAGGATGTAACAGTCTGGCAATTTTGGCTGCAATGATTATCCATGAGATGATAGAATCGTCCCAGCTGGAAGACATTGAGTCTAATAAGGAAGACAAATACTAGAATAAATACATCAGAGTTCAGAGTAGACTTTTCCTTGTTCAGGGGACACAGAGGCAGGAAGGATTCTGCGAGTATCAAATCACCAAAAGTTCAGGAGAGTTGCTTGCTGCTTAAGGACAATATATTTCCTCAAACCATAAGTTAAAAAAAAAAAAATCATCCATCCCAGTACTCAGGAAATCAAGCAGGTGAGGCAGGGGATGAGAGGATGAGACTGCGAGACTGCCTCAGCTGGGCACTGAGTGTCCACTCATGTCTGAGTTCAAACCCAAAGGGAGGGAATGGAGGGAACAGTAAAGAAAGAGATAGAAAAGGTTGACAGAGTGAAAATCCTCTGCCACAGACTTTCCTGGCAAGGCTTGTTCTTCTAGGGAAGACTGTATAGGTACCATAAGGATTTCTTCCATGCCCCTCCCAAGTAAGTCAGTCCCTAAGGTATGTCTGTCCTAGCAAGAAGATACTTTTAGGTATAGAGAAAGCCATCACTAAACCCTGAGTGATCTGCAGAAACTTTTCTGTCCAGTGAAATGTTCATTGTATCTGTGAAACATTTTATCTGTGAAGCACTGTATACCTTGTTCATTGTATCTCTGAAACCCTCAGCTAACTAGGATTACTAAACAAAGAACACAGTTTGCAACTTGCTTTGTTAGTGTACATGGAAGTTATCCAATGCTGCCTTGAAGGTTTTATAAATCTAAAAGGCCTGGCTTCATAAAAATACTTGTATAACAAATCAAGCCTCTTTTTCTTAGTGAGGTGGTGGGTTGGATTTTTAAAGCAAGGTCCCAATACTAACTAAAAGCCAGCACAAAAAGAATTATTGCTATGGGCCACTACATTTTTGGTAGCATGCATGCTGCTTTGTGTATTCGGGAAGACAGTCGTAAGACTGAGATTGTGTAAATTTAATAAAGTCAAAGGTCTTCTGTTTATTTGAGCTTTAACATCATCAGTGCTACATTGGAAATATTTAGCCATTCTAAAGCAAATCAATTTTGAACTCATACTCCAGTACAAGAGGTTTTTGTTTTCACATTTTAACAATATGAGGTGTACTTTCTTTCTTAATTAAGTAGGAAGATGAATTCCCTCTACTTCTTTTTTGCCCTTCCATTTGTTCCATATTTGTACTATGAATATACATACATTCATATGGAGCACATGCCTCAAACCAGACCTTTCAAATTTTGAAAGGATTACCTCTAGGAATATTATAAACCTCTCAGAAAACAAAAGTGAAGGTTATAACTAGAAACTTGTCTTCTCAGTTTGCTCAAATATTTGCTTTTTGATAAAATAGCATATACAATTACAAATGAGAGTACCAAGTAGCACTGGAGGTTTTTTCTTTTTCCTTACTTGCAGCACATATATAATTTTCTTATTTTCACTAGTGTTTCTAATTTTAAAATAAGCAGGTAGGCTAAATATTAAAACTAACTCAGACAAAAGCCAGCTGACGTCACAACTGGGAAAGAAATGAAAGCAAAAGTAATCATAGACACTGACAAGGAGAAATATATTTTGGTTCCTTATTTTAACTGCTCACTGAAAAGCCATCATCACTGCTTTCATCAATGACCACATGGTATGAGAGATCTCAAACTGTAAGAGTATTGTCCCTCTGCTTTAGTTTTAATTTAGCCACTTATAAAAAAATTATCTCAGCATTTGGGTCTTGGGATGTTTTCCAGACTGTTGCTCAAAGCTCTTTTTTGCCTAGTTAATTAGAGCTTAGTCCAGAGCAGGGGAAAGGAGAGGAGGAGACCAGCATTGCCCTCCAGGACAACTAGCAGCACCAGCTGTCACACAAGCTGCTGGCTCCTGGCTCTCCAATTGCTCATGCAGAAGGAGAGTGCTGTGTTTTCCTTCACTGCTCCTCTCAACAGGGCAGGGAGATCAACTCGTTTCCTTCCCTGCCATGATGAATCTTCAGCCTGTGCTGCCACCTGCTCCAGTTCTTAACAATTATCCTGCTCACAGCACATCAGGTCCATTCTGCTGCCACACCAAGTTGGGCTGAGGGCCTGGATTTCAGGCAATTCTGTGCAGAAAACAAGGTTTTGCTCTGGAAACCCCAAAAAAGTTTTTTCTGCATTCCTGAATTCCAGTAGCCTGAACTCAGCTTAATGCCCCATTTCAAGTCACTTCCAAACCCCCACCTCCACCACTTCTGACCAAGGACTGCAAGCAGGCAAAGAAGTGTTCTATTTGCAAAACAATGAAACAAAATAAAAGTTCCACCAACTAAGTCTAAGCAGGAGAAAAATACGTTAGAGTAGGAAAAAAACCCAAACAAACTGGCTAGTCTTTTTAATCATGTTGTTAATGGAATGGCAGTGCAAGTTTATGTTTGCTATTTGTGACAAAAAAGAATAACTTAACAGGGAATTGCTCTTCCATTATATCTTTGAAAGACAGCTAAGTAGAAATATATTTCCCTGCAGAGCTGTATCAAACATTTATGCTTTTACAGCTTTGCTCTTGTCAAACAATACAGAGCAGCATTCCCAAGTTCCGCTTGATGGAGAAAAGCATGCTGTATAGATTGGCCTCAACACAAAAAATTAATGACATCACTGTAATTAATAAAACATTCACTACAATCAAAATGTAAAATGGCTGCAATTTAATATAACCATGTTAATATCTCTGCATTTATTCAATTCCTTTGGTACGGGACTCTGTGAGAATTTTAATGATGTAGACCATAGTAATCAAATAGACAAGTGCAGAAAAATGACACGTTTCTCTAAGCAGTCACTTCCTCAGTCTAAGAAGATTCTTTGTAGTAGAGTCAGGTCTACAGATTGAAAATCTAATGAAAACACTCTTTTTAGAGCTTCTGGTTCTCAGTTGAACAAATGTTAATGTTTATCAAAACTGAAGAAATATACTGATACAGTTTAACTGGGAAGATAAAATATTTCAGAGCAGTAATGCATATACATTGAAGACATCATAAATAAAAGTACATATTTTTCTCTTTTACAATCAGTACCACTGACAAAACCACTCAGAGATTTGGGAATTTAGCTGGCTTGTGAAAAGCTAAAATTTCCCTTTGGTGCATTCATAAAAAGAGTATTTCTTTCTAAATGGGTAATCCTCTTGAGTTTCTGGAAAATCTGCTTTTCTGCATTCCTATCAGTTACCAAGTCACTAATGCTGTTTCAATGCTCATCTTGTTGCAGGTGAACCCAGCAATGGCTGCTGAGTCATTTCTGGTGCGTGATGCTCACCCCTGGCGGTGCCACAGCCTTGGGAATGGTGTCACGCAGGATTTGCAGAAGGAAGAGGTCAGGTCCGGGAGAGGGCAAGGCAGCAGGGAGGCTCAGAGCACCACAGGCAGACAAATGCAGCCGGCAGCCAGGACAAGGGAGGAAGCCCCAGCAGTCTCCCTGGCCAGCAGGTAGGATTGTTTCTCCCTGAGCTCTCCAGGAGGACAAGTGACTGACTGCAGCCCGGACTAGAGGCTATAAACCTTAATTGCCCCAGGCAGCTGACACAGACTAGTTCAAAGGAGAAAAACTCCAACCTCTCTCTACTACTGTGCACATTCCTTTGGCTTCCTGTGGCCTGGCTAGAGCATCCCCTTACCCTGGCCCTGCACATGCACACAGTAGTGAATACGTGTTTGTTAGGTTTTTCCACAAACAAACATGACTTGGAAGCCTGGATTCAAACTTGCTCCTCTGTACACTTGTAGCCAAGAAGAGAACATAACCCAGAAGCTGCATATGGGAAGGATAACACTGGCATGGCCAGAAAAAATGGGCAAGACCATTTCTCACCTTCATAGAAACAAATAACGGAGATCCAGAGCCTCTTCTTGGGCTCCTTCTATATCTTTGAGACACAGCCAAGAATCTGAGGCAAAGTTTAAGATATAGTTATTATATAATTGCAGTTATGTTTAGCTAAAGAAGCTTTGTTCCTTTTTTATAACTGTTGCACAGCAAGATGTGCCAATGATATAGCTCAAGAGGAAGGAATAAGAGATGCTGTCAGTGCCCTAGAAATGCTCCATACAGAAGATCACTGTATATAAAGACCTCATTTGGCTACAATCCTACTTAAATCATCACAAAAAGGAAGTATGAGATCAGAAGCCTTAGTCCCTAAATACTGCTGAAGAAAATCGATTTGCCAGTATGACCACTAGGAGTTATTTGCTTTAGATCAATAGAGAACCTTGATATTTGTCTGATCACTGGCAATGTTTAGTGAAGCAAACCAAATTCAGGCACAAACACCCAAAATACAGGGAATAGATCCTACTCATACTACTCTAGTGGAGCTTGCTACCAAATTCAGTGGAAGCAGAAAGTAACTTGTCAGGTGCAGCAGTTAGAATATTTGCCTTTTGTTTATCTCCAATCAAAAGTGATTTAAACATAGATTATCCTGCCTTGGATTTAATTTTTTTCATGAAGTTTTTCAGTAATTTATTATAGGCATTAGTATTTTTTTCCTAAAAAAACCTATTTGATTTCCATTATATCCATTATAGAATAATCCTGTGAACACTGACAGCAGATGTTTGGTGGGTTTATCTACCACAGTACATTTAATATGCTCTAATCTTTTTCTAACCAAAGTATATTATTGAGAAGTTATACACTGGGGCAAAGTTCCTTCAGACAAGACCTCCGAAGTGTGTTATCACAACAAAGACAGATCACTACCAATAAGATATTTGCTTAAATTACACTCTAGCTTGATAGCTGAAAACCATGAAAAATTGGTATAATACTAACAATTTTCTGAAGAGTTCTGCTTTTGATTGAATTAAAAAAAAAATTGTAAAATAAGGTTGTATCATGTAGTGAGCTAACGATGAAAAGGTTTAAACCTCAGTCTTCCTACTAAAAAAACCTCAAACATTTCCAGGCAACATGATCCATCATGTCTGCACAAGTGCTTTAATGTTTCTAACAGAAGGAAGGGCAATTTAAAGGGAAATGGGTTTAAGTACTCCTCCTCCATTAGAGCCCAGCATGAAGTTTAACTTTTATCCAATATCAATGATTTGTTTTAATGTTGAATGATTCATGTTGCAGCATAATTTTGTGTCAGGAAAGCAGGACCCTTTTTTATTGCTGTGACTTGATAACTTAGCCAAAAGATAATTTGAGTGGGTTTGTTGTTTGTCATTTTGTTTTTTCCCCTGGTGTTCTAAATGAAAATCTGATATAAATAATTTGAATTTAGGAAGTATTTAATTTTAAATACTGAGCATTAACACATAGCTTTTAAACTAGTTATCCTGGTGCACTACAAGGTGCCCATGCAGTATTGTCTTTCTTTGGGATCACTGATATTTAAAACTGTCTTTGCAAGCTGGAACAGGAATCAGACTGTATTCTGCATTTTTACATATAAAAAAATCTGTCTATTATGCTGGTTTCACAGATTTGCACAGTTTAGTAATGCAGAGCAAGAGCCATTTTTACAGGAAAGCAAGATATTTCTCAACTGATAGCTGTCATAGCCTAGATCCATGGCTTTGCAGTGATGTCAACCAGATCCTATATGCTGGGTTGGAATAAAATGTTTTCCATAGGCATTTTTTCATTGCAGTACTTACTTCAATAGCAAAAGTGACTTAGCTCTACAGGCATCAGCCGACTGCTTTCCAGGTGCAGCATCCATATTCTCAGAATAAATTGTAGCAAGTAGTTTTAAACTGACTTCATTCTTTCAAGGACTTCATCTCGCAGCACATGCACAAATATATTTTTTGAAAACCTGTAGGTCAAGAGGTTAATTATGCAAGACAGTGATTTGTAAAAATGTTAATGTATAATATTACTCAAGAGTTGGAAAAAATGCTTGCCAATCTTTCCAGTCCAAGGGGCTAGATATGGCAGGGTGAGATTCTTCTTGTGTACACTAGCTGTATCAACAAAGCCACACAGACTTCTTAAAATGGACAGGAATAAATACCCTCAGAAAGTGATTCCTTCTGTTTGCATTTTTAGCAGAAACATAGACATTAGGGAGCCAAAACTGGATCAGAGTCATCTTATTAACAAGTAGATGACAGGACTAGAATTATGTAGTCACAACTTCAACTTACCTAAAAATTCACTGTATCCCTCTGTTTTGTCTACAAAATTCCTGTTTGTAATGGAATATCTCTGGAAAATTGATTATATTCTTTTCTCATTAGGCTCTAGACCATTGCAGACACTTCTTTCCTTCCCTAAACAGGACAAGTAATTCTACAGTGTTTTATTACCTGCAGGCAGGTTTGTATTCTGGATTGTAAAGTGTGAGGCAGAACCATTTTTGCTTGAAGTAACTTTGTTGTTGTCCAGGGGTCCTTTTTGAAATTACAGAAAAAACCTGACATTCACTACATTCACACAGAGATGAAGGCACGACCAGGAGAACAGATTTTCTGATAGTCCATTTTTCAGACAGCAGAAGCTGCTGGAAGCTGCCAGTGGTGAGGCAGGTCTTTCTAGAGACACTGAGTGCAACATGCTCACCAAAATGAGCCCAAAGTCTTCCTTTCCCACTGATCAAGCTGCTACCTGCCCACCCTGCACATGCTTCTGCTGTTGTGGACAGCCTTTGAGGATGAAGATGATATCAGCACCTTTTCCAAGGAAAAGGCTTCCAATGCCTGTATATGTGATGCCATTTCCAAGGCTGATGCATTTGCAGAATGTTCCTGAGACTTCTTAAACAGCTCCCAAGATCAGCCAGCACAGTATAAACTCACATGAAGAGGTTAAATTACAGGCAGCATTCTCTCATTTCTCATTGCTGACTGAGGAATAGTTAATATGTAACCACTGCTGGAAGAGATAGGGGAAAACTCGGGCAATATTTTCTCTCAGCACCTTGCATAAACAGGTCAATCTCCAAGACAGTTTGGATTTATTTGTAGAGCAAAGTAGCATCATTGCTTGCTTACTCACACCAAGATGGACATTTTAATCTTGCATTCTGCAATCCTTGCAGGATGCACTTATTCTATCTGCAGGTTCAAAGCCATCACCACATAGCTGTTTTGCATATACACAGGGCGGGGGGGGGGTTGCTGGAAATGGAAACTCTTTGCTCACCTGCAAAGAGACGAAGAAAATTAAGAGGTCTCTTTCCTTTTGCAAAACACTGACAAATATTTTTAATCAATTTTTTTTTCTCAGTTAATAAAACTTTTCCAGCTTCTTCTAGTACAAGTCCTAATATAAAAACCTCTGTGGATATTTGCTCCTTCTGCCTAGGTGCTCCTGTGTATGCAGCAGTTAACCTAAAGATGAATAAACCCCATACAAAGCCTTAAAAATTGCAAGTGTATTTCTGTACTATACTAGTTCTTTTTCTATACAGACATGTATACAGATGTTTAGAGAACTGCATGGCAAAAGCACAGAACTACCTGATCTTCACTATGGTTGGGCCAATTGTTACCTGCTGGAAGTTTTCTCAGGGGACATTTCTGGGGACAGAGACCCTTGGTTCACATTTGTGTTGAAGTCACCTGGTGTCTTTCTGGGACTGTTGCTGGCCAGATACCGATTTCTCTGGCAGGAGTAATTTGGGAATTGAACTAGCAGTAAAAGAGACTTTAAGGGACTATTACTAAAGGCTGGTTTAATACTAATAAGGAACACAAACTAAAGCCTATCCATCCTCTGGCCATTAAAATAAGCTATGTGGGATAGCCTTTGCTAACTTATTTCTCTCAGTCCAACGCACTCACATTTTGTTATTGGAAATGACCTCCAGACTCCATGCACTCAATGCACTTGAGTTGAGGTTCAGGGTTCAATGGCTGGATGGCTACTGATAGGTCTGGATCAAACCTGGGCTGAGGAGTCTGCCAATAATTAACTGTACAAGCAATTAAGGCTCTCATTTGTCCTTTGGTTTGCTGGTTCACCACTACCAATTTAGCCCAGGGAAAATGGGCAGAACCATGGCCTTTTGAAACCAGTCTGAGAAGCCTGGCAGTCTTGTGTCACACATGCAACACATGGAGTTTCATATCAGGTAGGACATGCAAGGAAAATGAATGTTCTTTGTGAAGAGTCAAAGTCATTGTTTAGTTCCAGTGTAGTATTTGTCATTCTCCTAGTGTGGACTGCTTTTGTCTCCTTGGAAACAGAGATATTCTTCCTCACTTTTGATCTAAAGGCCACACAGTTACCAGAGATGTTACTTACTTAGAGGAGAATTGAAACACACATTTGAACAAGTCATCTGAAGTGACACAACTATCATTCCATTTCTTCAGCACCTATTTCAAAACTACAGTGCAGGCGCACAGATGTGGACACAAGTCAGCCATGTATTAGACAAAAACCCCACCTATTTCACACAGTCAGAACCCTCTTTGACAATTCTCCCTTCCTGCAGCTGGTTATCCACTGCTGATGACTTCAGACAGGACTGTGAGCTCTCTAACAGTGTGTAGCAGAAGAAGAAAATAGGAATGTCCAAGCTGTTCAAGGTCAGAAGTCTACACTGCTTTATACACTTCTCAAAGACAGACCACTCTGTCCTCACAACTTAGCCTGAAACACCTTCTGTGACTGCTGAGAAATTTCCTGAGCAAAACATCCTCTTGGAGCAGCTCTCCCTTTGCTCAGTGCTTGCTAACACTCATTTGAATGTGAAGTGACTATTCAGTGCAACCATGTTTACAACTCTTATGATTTTTTATTTATGAGCGTTCATATAAATGGGCTTTTTGTTCACACAAATGCTTGCTGAAGGGCTATTTTTCATGTGAATACCTGCACTCAAAAAGAAACAAAGGTATTCTCTCAGAGCAAAAACAATTGCTACCTGTTGCTATTTATTGGCTCTTACTCACATATTCTGAAAGCTACCATCAAGCATTTTACAAAACAATATCTGGAAATTAGATGGCCAGTCACATGCAAAACCAAAATGTCAGTGGATTCTGGCACTTCTGCTTCAACTGAGTAATATCTCATGACCAGCTCTGGTGAATACAGTGGAACAATTCAAAATAAGGGATTACTCTACCAGATAAAGCCATAGAATCTAGCCCAAACCAGAAAATAAATGTAGACTGCATGCAAACAGCAGCAACTCATGGTCTGTAGAAAATACCTAAGGACAGAGGAGTTCAGGGATTTTTGGGTCTGTTGTTTTGGTTTGTTTTTTCCCAGAATGTTAGTCTCATTTTCTAAGCATTTTCTATGCAGCAGCAAAGCTTTGTACATTCACAAAAAAATCATCTGCCATAAATAACATCACAAGCTCTGTTATCCTTCTTTTTTTTTTTCCCCAAGGGACAACAGTCCTTAAAAAACCAATGTCACCTTCTGCCATACTTAAAGTTTGTATGAAACTAAGAACGTGTTCTTGTCAAACAAATGATGCAAGTGAGTAAATGACAGGATTTGAGAAGTAACCTGTTGAAAAATCTCATTCTATAGTGAAAGAAATCCAGAGTCTGATGCTATAAATGAGTAGGGCATCTGCAACCCCCTTACTTCAGCATTTGTTCCCTACACAACATCCCCAGTGCAAAGGCTCCAGACTGCTTTTTCTTACAGATCAAATAGTTTGCATATAAAAAAGATAGTATTAAGGAAAAGTCAGTTTTGCACTTTGGGAATATTTTTCACTTTATAAATTGGAGTCAAGGAAATCAAATTTTATTTCCAATCTTGTTCTTCTGGTACTGGAAAAGAAGATTATAAACTCCTTTTCTTGGTGCCTGCCTTCCTGTCCCATAGCCTTCTGGTCCTCTTGTAACCTCACTTTCCAGTCCTATCCACTTCCAGCTGGTCCTGCCTGCACCCAGTGAGCAGACAGTGACTGGACATGGGGAGCTACACCAACACATCCCTACAGTTCAAGGATCTCTTCTGTCATTTCTTCCCAAACAGATTTCCTAGCTTTCCTGTCTAGAGCCTTTCTCAATACTCAGTGGAGGGAATCACTTCACAAGACACTTCTGCTCTTCTTCCCAACTGAGCATGGCTGTGCTCCCCACCCTGCAGCTCTCCTACGCCCTGCCTGTGCCTTGGGGGTACCCAGGCCTGCCTGATGAGGGTACCTCACCATAGGATATATCCTGTCGAGGCATACATAAGATTATGAGACAATTTCAACACAGTCAAAAAAGCATGCTGAGTTAGGAAGAGTTTGAGTTTTGCTGATTCCTCTAAAAATTGTAGAATAGCATCAGTTTTAAAAGCTATGCTTTATCACATTCTTAACAGAATCATAATTAAATGGATGGACATGTCTGGTTTGATACAGAAGATAAGGTTTAATTATTGTTTTGTGCTAAGAAAAACATTTTTTTTTTTTCCCCGGGTGGGGGGTGGGGGACACTCGATTGGTGCTAGTATGGTACTAAATTTCAGCCTTCTAAAAACATAACTTTAGCCCCCTGCAGCTGCCAAATAACATTTCTGAAGTTGTGGAGATATTAAAAGGGTGGCAGTTGATTATGAAGCCATTTATATTTTGTCAGACTGTTAACAAGATTTGTGTTATCTGTACCATGCAACAGGAAAGCTGCTGCAGAATCCATAACTTCCTACTATGCATGCCAAATTGTTGGTGCAATTGGCAAAGAGAGGAAGGGAATCAGAAGGTTGTATTAGTAACAGCCTACATGCATTGAGAGCCAAGTTACCCAACCCTCTTTGTGCTCTTGCTTGATTAAATTCATAGTACATCATTTCCCCATCAAATATTCCAATTATCACAGACTTCAATTATACTAAATTCTTGGAGTTAACAGAAGTCAAGATACATGTACTTCTGATTCCAAACATGACATTGTATTTTTTATGTATTTACCACACTTTGATCTACATATATTTAGCCAACAATTCCTTGCATGACAATAAAAATATATTTAAAATTATAGTCTTCTTCAACTACTGTCTATACCTACAAACCTGCACTGGTTTATACAGTGTCATCTCAGAATAACTGTTTTAGCTATTCTTCTCTTGCTCCTTTCTCTCCAATATAGCTTCTGGAAAATGTCATTTGTCACCAACCTCCACTGTCTGCAGTCATTATTTGAAGTGTTAAGTGCATCACAGTGAGACCCTTCAGAAGGTGATAATATATCAATAGGGAGGAAATATATTGATAGTCAGAGAAACTGAAACTTAAGGCTAAATAGAGCTGTCAAGCCATTGCTAAAATTATTTAACTCTTTTTGAAACAGGGATCTCATGAATCTGAAATCCTGACACTGAGCGCTATCACCATAAAGGCACTTACAAAAATGTTGTGTTTCTTACACATCTTGTGCTTTCAAATTGCCATCTTTTAGGATTTTAAAAGCCATGCTAAACATGGCTTAGCATATTCAGCACTTTTCAAAATGTGTCTCAAAGAAGGCAAGTTAAAACCTTTACATGCTAACTTTCCAATTTAATGGCACAAATTTAGCTAACCAAGAAAGAATGGCAGGCACAGAACATAACATAGGTACAAGGGAATTTTCCAGAACAAAATGTAACAGTAACCAGTCAGATTATGAACGGGGATTTCACTTACAATTCCCAAGACAAAAAATAAGGTGATATGAGTTGATGGACGGAAGTTACTAACTTAGAGATAAGACTACACTTTTGAATGTGAAGGCCATCCATCCCTTAGACATCCTATCCCAGACAAAGGAGACAATGCTGAGCTACAGCTAGTTAGAGACTTTCACCTCCCAGTCACCAACAGGGGTGATATCTCCAAAAGGACTGAAAGCAGTGCCAGATCCACAGTACTCATGCCTGTGCTGAGCAGATTTAATAGCTTGGAATTGATTCCAGACAGATTGTGTCATTAAAATAAATGTGACTTGTAGCCAAGACAGGGAGACAGAGACACTATGTCACAGCTGCACATAGGCTAGAGGAGCCTCTTAGAGAGAGCAACACGGCTATCTTTTGTGGTGGGAGAGGTGACGATCAAATTATCTAACCTGAAGGAGAGCATCCTGACCACATTAGGTCCTTCTGCTGTGCTCTTCAGAATATCAGTCATTGCCATCTATTGGTTTGTAGTTAGACAGCTTTTCCACATAGACTACAAGTTTAGCAGAATCAACTGCTTTACTGCCAATCTGATCACCAGTCTCATCAGAGCCTCAGGTTCCTGAGGTTCTGATCTTTATACATTCAGCATGCACATAATTGACCAAGAATCATCATTGCTCTTCCCTCTGTCTGCCATGCCTGATTTCCTCAAGCTTAAGTTCCCCTTCTGAATTTCCACCAACTACTCCTAAAGAAGCATTTTAAACTTTTGGAGGTTTGCAACATGCAGATCAACAACAGCAAAAACATTTGGTGTTTGCAACAAAACAATCACTCTGGACACGTGATTATAGATGTGCTATTTGTTAATTCCCAGTTTCACGTAGAAGGCTTTCAAAACAAACTTTTTAAGAAGGTTTTTTAAAACATAGTATTGACATTCACTGTGCTAAAGAGAATGGAGATGTTAAAAAAAAAGGTTTTCCTAGCATTTAAAAAGTATGTCATATATTCCAGTATATATATATTCCATATATGTTCCAAAATATATATATACCATATATATTCCAACTACATTCATATATACATAGAGAAGAATTTGTCTAATAAAACCCCAACATGTTGCCCCAAAGTCTAGGTAGAAGCAGAAATTAAGTAGCTGTCTATATCACCACTCAATATGATACTGCCAGAGTGATTTGAAGATTTAGTAGAAGCCAGTACATTCTATAATCATTGTTGACTTTCTAAATACTGTCTTGATCAAAATCTTGATTTGAATTATTTATTGAACACAGTAAATAGCCCAATGTAAATGCCAAATGAAGAATCTGTTTTTAGGCTGTGGTCAAGTCTTCATTTTAAAACTCAGATTAGAGTTATAAATTCCTATAAATGCCTTTAGATAAACACACCACAGGATGCTGGACCCAAAGGTCCTTGTCCCTTTTAAAGCTGTAAGTATGTCCAAGATCTTGTTTCAGCAACCTGGATTGATGTAGTTGTATTGGAGTTTCCTAGAAATTTTCACATGCTGCAAAATATCTGTGGGAGGTCTTTTTTCTTTCCCTGGAAAAAGGCTAGAGAAAGTTTCAAAGAAAAACGTTCTTCCTAACCATCTTAAAGCATTCACACTAAAAGTTTAGAAACCAAATCATTAATTTTTTCTTCTGGTAGTCTTCAGTTGTATGGAGCTTAGTTAACCTTTTAAAAAATTCTGATCTGCTTGAGAAAATAGTATTTTAAATTTAAATTTAAAATAATTAAGAGGTTTTTAGTAATTTCACTCTTCTGATACAGTTGTATAAGTACAACTTAGTCTTTCACACTGGTGAATTATGTTAGTATAAAGTATACATTAGGATGTTATTTTCATATGTGAAGGTAAAAAGTGCTTCAACCAATGAATTGTGGGTGTCACTGGTTGGTTGTGCTGGTAGAAGCCATACATAACCCAAACCTAACACTAGCATGCAAGACCAATTCTTTTCATTATTACGAGGGAAAAATATTTTTAAAAAAGGGCAAAACCCCCTAGAAGGATTGTGTTACTCAGTATTTTCTTGCACAGCAACCACCAATGTTGACTAACGTTATTATAGTAACTCAGGAAATATTGATCACAGATCCGCCACTTTCTCAAGTATGTGCTAGGCTCATAAGAGAGCCTAGCCAGGGTGGAGCGTGAAAGCAGTTCCAGAAATTTGTAGCTTCTCTTAATTAGCAGAAATGAGATTATTCCTTACCCAACATTCCTTACCCAAAGAAATACTTCCCCCATCTAGTACCCTGCCCTTTTTTAAACACAGTTACTCAAGAAAACTAACTAGTTTCATCTCAATAATCTGCCAAAGAACTAGTTCCAATGTCTAACAGCTTTACATGAAAGTGTTGGCTTGTCTAAGTGGCATCTCCAGGTATTTGTTGCTATAAATGGTAAGTAGAAATGCAGCTATTGAGAATATCTGACTACTTACACACTGAAAGGCAAACTGGAAAGCAATCATGGAGAACAGGAATGAAGAGGTACAAAACTGACAAAACAAAGCACTAGTGAGAGCTGTGGGAAGTTACTAAAGACCATCAACACCTGTGTTGTGTTATACAGTTTCTAACCAATAACTCCTACAAAGCAGGGGTGTTGTTGCCCTGCTTAGAGCAGGAGCAAAATTTTACTTGTGGTTTTATATCTATCTATCTATCTATCTATCTATCTATCTATCTATCTATCTATCTATCTATCTATCTATCTATCTATCTCCTCTCCATGAATACAAAGCTGTCCAAGCGCCAAGCTGGGTTTGGTTAGGCCATGCCTAAGGTGGAAGACAGGCCACTGCATTTATTAATTAGTAGCTTTAAGCCCAAGTAAATAAAGTGTTTTTGGAAGAGGAGATCAGGATGCAGGTCTGTCCATACAAGTCGTGTAGAAATTAAATAAATCAGGAGATCTTTATTGACTTCAGTGAAAGCTTTGGATCAAGTTCATGAGATAATTCACTGTGTATTTCATAAGGTTTGATCTTGGGTTTTCTTGTGCTTGTAGATTTTATCTCTGAAGGATGCCATTGTCTAAGCAAACCTCATACAAACCCTAGATGTCTAAGTTTTTGACTGGGCATCCAGAACAGAAATTTTCCTCTTTAATTAAATTTAATTCCATAGTTTGCAACTGGAAGGTAATTTTCAAAGCTCATGTTTTCAAAAAGAAAGAAAAATGTGAATGGTAGTTATCAGTCTTGAATGAAGTCTCCAAAATAAAAAGCACCAACTAATTATCCTCTGCACTTTGTTTAAATACTAGTGGCAGATTTTCTGTAGCTGATTGTGTACAATTACTTTTATATTCCTCATTCCACATCCACATAAGAAAATGATACTTTTCCATCTCCTGATTTGAACAGTGAGAATGGAGTGATTTTAATGGTGTGTTTTTCAAAGGCATCTTTCAAGGCCACTATTCAAACCTACAGATTTTTCAGGACTGCTGACAATGGCCTGCAAAGGAAGTATTCCTCAGGATTTAGATTATATACACTAAGTGTCATGAAAAGAAGCAGAGGAAGAAAGCTATCACAAGTCCCTGCCAGCCCATCTATTCACGTGCCTTCAGCAGTCATTTATTACATGTTCCGTGCCTTATCAGGTGCCCATTTGTAAATGATACAGAATTTTGAATGCAGAATTTTGTGTGTATATTTTCTTGCTCATTCAGTAAAGAATAAGATGGGTGAAAGTGAATCCACAGACTGTGCTCCAATCTACTCAGCATTCATGTTTTGACAGATGAATGAGGTGTAGAGATTGTGAAGCAGAAGGAACACTCTTTAGTAATCCATTAACATGCAGGGATTATGCTTTCCCCAAGCAAGTGAAATGACAAGTGTGTACTTATTTTACTCAATGACAAGAAGTAGAACTGACAAACTGACATCGGACATGTTCCCTCCTTCATGTTTTTCCTACACCAATAAAAGCTGAGTGGACTGGTATATTAACTAAAAATCAGGTTCAATGGCTTTTGCTACCCAAAGTGTATGTAATAATCATGTTTATCTTCATCAACAACCTGACATCTGTGATCATTCTTGATCACTGCAATGCCAGCTTGAATGACATTCACTGTGAAATGCACATTAACAAAATTATATTTAGTTGTTCAAAAAAAATTAAGTAGAAAATGTTGAGCACATCAGTGTTAAATTTCCTCTTCTGTGAAAATCTAGCAGATAGACTGACTCTGGTTTTGCAACTTCCCTGCAAATGAATAATTTTAAAATATAGTTGGGAAATCTTTGGATACAAATTGAAGTAGGAAAGTATTTCATCACAGTTTTGGCAATATTTCCCAGGTTATAGCTTGAGGATTTTCTAGTATGATTTTAACTGAGAGAGCAAATAGAAATATTTACATCATAATCATGCCAGAAGTTCATGAGAACAAGGAAAATGTGTGGTAGAGGGGATAGGAAGGCAAATGCCTTCTATCTCCTGAAGTATGACTGAGGAGTCAGTCTGCTGCTCATCTCCAAATGAGCAGCCTGTATTTGGAGGAGGAAGGCAGGCTTTTGACAAATGTAGCTCTGGCAAGAGAGCTTTGGGGGGTGGGGGAAAAAGTGAATCTGGGGGTAAATCTCCTCCATTGCCCTCACAGGTTTGATCAGGCAAATTTTGCCACCTGTAAAGAAACTCCACAGTTGTTTGCTAATAAACATAATAAATAATAATAAATAGCTAGGGCTGATGAGGACTACTAGACCAGACATTAATAGGCTCACCACACCCAGTGAGTCTTTGCTAGACAAGCAATTGCCAGCCAGATGGAGAAGGGTTGGTCTCTTTGGAGTGGGCTGACCCTCCATGTTGCTGAGTTGTGGCTTCTTATTCTTTGTTTTCTCTCTTAGGATTTTATGCTTTTTCATGTCTACATTTTTCCTCTTGAATCTTTGAACTGCTGCCTATCCCCACCTCTACAATCTTTCTTATCTCACATGGCTGCAGGCTACGTGCTTTCTCTCAGCTGCCTCACCTCCCAGCAGTCTGCCCAGGAGTACACACCAAGGCTGTGCAGCTGTGCTGAGCTGGATTATAGGCAACTCAAAGAGGAGAGTGGTGAGGGCCAGAGAACTTCAAGAATTTGTGAACACTTAATTAGGAACTCTTTAAGTATGAAGCAAACGGAACATTAGTAAAAGAAAAGGAAAAATATTCCCCATGGACCTCGGCACAAGGGCTGTGCTTTCAGGGACCTTTCCCCTGCTCTCTTATGCGTGGTTTCTTTCCCCAGGCTAAACTCAGTGAGCAGTGAAATGAGAATGTGAAGAAATCACCAGGAGTAGAAGACCTGTCTAGCCCTGAAACTGCTGTGTGACAATAACATCAGTTAATGGTCCAGTTACTACATGGTCCCCAGAGCACAAGTAAACAAACTGGACCAGCATATCTCCCACATAGCCATATAGTGGAGCTGTGAGCACAAAGAAAAGCCACTTTCCAGAGTTATCTTCCCTACCAACTCCAGAATTCCCATTGTTCTATCTCTGGTGTTTACAAGATATGCACTGAGTAAAGGTTTGGTCCTTTGAAGAGTAGTACTCACCAGGTGCCTTCAGATGCAAGTCTGTGATCTGCTTGTCCCTTTCAGTGGGGCCACCACACCTCGTGTTTTGAGAGATAGTTTTTCTCTTTGGTCCTGGCATAGAGACAGGGTAAGGCAAGGCAAGAATAAGCTACAACATGCCCTGTGCATCCTCCCACTGTTGAGGCATGCAATCTTGGTATACTGACAGTCACAAAAAAAACAAAGGGCCAAAAATTTAGGCTAATTTACCCTCATTGCCTGGAGCCTTCACAAAGTGATCAGTAGACATATGCAGACTCATATAATAAACCCTTCTTATTTATCCAAAACACATACAGAACTCTGTGTGTTGATAAGTTAGAGAGTCACAGCAGCAGCACTAGTTCACCAAGAAATTCTCTGCTTGGAGGAAATTTGAGAGTTAACAAATCCTTCTGGACAATGGACATGGCTTTTGGACCATGGATTATCCTCCTGCCACACTAGCACTTTAACATATTTGACCAGGAGAATATTGCCTTATACTTTAATACATAAGAAAATTATATGCTCTTTCTTAAATTACCATTTACAGCATCATTTTTTTAAAAGATAACTTCTTGTTATTAATGTCTTCCATAGAAGAAACTTAAAAATAAATAAGGTCTCTTCTATTTTTCTCATGTACTAATTGTTTTTCATTTCTAAATAATCAAAATCCTCTAACTTATCCTCATTAAGACAGATTTTTAATTATAGTTGCATGCAAATACAGTTGCACGCACCCACCACATTATAAGTTTGACCCCAGGAAGTTAAACTCTTTCATTATTTATGTAAGTAAGCTTTTATTTAGAAAACTAATTACATTTTTAATTATGAATATCAATATTTTGTTTTTCCATATGAATATACTGGAATTTCATCCAGTTATAAAATCTGCAAGCAACAATTAACACATGTATTTATTTCCAAAAATAAAGTTGGATGTGTTTCAGATTTTGCACAAGTTATAAAAGCTGATGTTCTGGACTAAGAAATTAGACTGCACTGCATTAATTATTTAGTTCAATGATTTGCATTTCACAAGTAAAAATAGGTTCTTTCACTTTCTTCTCTCTTACCAGCTGTAGGTGTTCTACGCAAATCTAGTGCCTCCCCTGACTAGCAAACAAAATAAAATTAAAAACCCAGGAAGTATGTTAAGGGACCAGAACTTAGCTTAAGTATCTCATCATTTTATGGAGCTGTAAACAACATTGCCATTCTTGCTCTCCTTCTTCTCAAGGTTAAACCCATATGTCAGATTTCTTTGTTCACTCAAAAAGTAGCATCACAATCAATATCCAAATATGACCCAAATGGCACTGGTCATGCTTCAGCTGGAGAACTAGTTGATAGAAGTTTGGTTTACATTTTACTGTTTTTCTTTTATGTTTACATTTTAGAAATAACATGTGAAAGATCACACAACTCTGAAACCACAGTGAAGTAAAACATGAATAAGAATAATAACCATGGGATCATGAGATGATGCAGCACCTTTAAGGAATCCCAGAAGTGTCTTTTTTTTTTTTTTTTTTTTTGCTCCAAAGTCCTTGTGACTGTGATTCACTCCCAGACAGAACCAGACAAAAAAAGACAGCCCTCTGCCTTAGGTGCAATGAGATACTTAATTGTCTCACTGCCAAATAAAGATATCTTTACTTAAAAAGCAGATTCTTAAAATACTGACCCAGCTGATTCACATCCCTGTTGCTTGTAATTGTGGATGTCAGCCATGTTTTCACCAGTTTCCTGACCATCTCGAGTTGTTATCCTCATAGGACACAATGACTTCAGTTGAAACAGCAGAATTAAGGAAATAGGTATCAGATTCATGACTCATTAACTAGATTTTAAACACTCTGTCATGACACCAAGTTTCCCCCCATCACCTGTTCAACCCACAGAGCTGTATCCAAGCCTTCACTGAATATCTGAAAGAGACAGGCCTAAAGACAACCTCAGAAAGCTCTACCTCTTCAAGCTCTACTCTGTTGTGATGGGAGCCAAAATCATGTGGAACCCTATAACTGCACTGGAAAGTTGGGATCTCTAATGACCTTCAGAAGAAATATCTTTTTCTCTGCAAAGTTTTCATTGACAAGCAAAGAAAACCAAATGTCTTCTCTGGGGGAGGAATGTGTCATCCAGACTGATCTCACCCAGTTTTGTTCAAGATTTGCTATAATACAAGATTCACAATTTTGTGTTGAGCTATGCCTGGAGTTTAGCAGATTTTAATTAAATATCTTTTGAATTTTATTTTCTATATATAGATTAACTCAGGTAAAAAAACTTAAAGGCAACTTGTCAAACCTATTTGAGATACGGTATTAGATTTTGGTTCACTCCGTCAGTGCAGAAAAGGAGGCAAGTCTAATTTACTATATGTTGACCAAGGAAAGAGCCAGGGTAATGGCTTTATTTAGAATTTTGAGTACAGGAAAATACAACAGTCACATATAAAAAGTCAGAGTTTGAGAACTAAAGATCTCCCAGTCAGATAATATTTCCATTAATCTCTTCACTGACTTTTACTTTTTCTTGTTCTGAAAATACATGCAGGTATAAAAATGTAAATGTGGAGATTCCTGACAAACACCATACTACACAATGCCAATTAAAAAGGAAATTAAATTGTACATGTAGCAGAAGAAAATTCCTTGTGACAGTATACTGGAGGGAATGATAAAAGAGCTATAATCACATTATAGAAAGAGATGTAAGTTTCCTATTTTAAATGTGGTGAGAATACGACATTAAAACCTCAGAGACAGATGACACAAAACAGAAAATAAAATTAAGCGTATTCTAACATAACACTGAATGCTGTTACTGTAGTACGATACAGTACTGCATGCAAAAACTGAAGTGACAAAAATGTAAATACATTATGGTTTACATGACTTACTGATTCATTTTTGCCCTTGGACAATTTGTTTAAGGACCAGTCTTCAAAAAGGCTGAACATGTAAATATGAATATGTACTTCTGCTTGCACCTGTAACATGTAATGGAGGGTAATTTTTCATAGGAAAATGGCCAGTTATTCCCCCAAGTTCAGTGAGAGTTCACTTGAATCAAAACTGAGTAAAAACCCAGGATTTGTCATCCTACCTATTTTGCAGAAAAATCCAGTCACATGGGCAGACTGTGATAATAAATACTTTTAGTCTGCCTTCATTTGAAATGTTTCCATTTTATGTGGAATGTCTTGGAATGTCCCTGATTAGGTATGCCACAGTTCCACCTTCTATTAAAAATAGCTGAGTATCTGATTATTCTTTTACGAGTTCTTCATGTGATACAAGTTTATTTTCTATATATAAAGAGAAAGAAACCCACAGATACCCAGAATAACACCTGAATGCAGCAGAACTTGGTATCAAAATAGATTAAGTTGATGACATCATCCCTAAAGAAAGAAAAAAACCTTTGATGATATGTGAGGTATTTCCCTGTCTTTTAAAAGTCTAAATACAAAGTATTGTATGCATTATACAACAACTTTCAGTTGTGGTAGATTATACTTTTTAAGAGGCCTTTAAACCCACCACTGGACTTCGAATGACAGAAACAAAATAAATATATTATTCTCCAGGGGACAAGTAAAGCTGACTATATGCAAACTACTGTAAAATTGCTGCAGATAATAATATAGAAACAGTGGAATAAAGATTTCTTTTCTTCAGTTTGAAGCTAATGATGTCTGTGAGTCACACCAGATGTACTGAGCCATGCCATTCCAGTTACTGACTCAAATGATAACTGGGAAGGGTTGGTAATCCCCATGGTGTCATTACTTGAAAAGTATTGTTCCCAGTAAGAACTCAGAGTTTACCCCTAGAAACTCTCTAGTTTTGCACTACATATATGAATATTTTATTTTCCATTCTGTTAGTTTTATGCTTAAACACTATAGTCTATTTTCCTTAACAAGCTCTACCTCTGAGAGTAAGTTGGCGTTAACTGTTAACTCTAAACCCATGACCATCTTTCACTTGTGTTTCTACTGTCATGATGTGATACAGTCCAGCAGTGCTAATTTGGGCCTGGACAGCTGACAAAATGTATCAGCACCTGGTTTTGATGTACCAGAATGTGATTTTGAGCACTGGAGCTGTTCTAGACTCAGTGGAATTCAGGCTCAGATATTAATTCCGATATGAATGTACGTGAATTGATTTTGACCACATTTTTCATGTGTCAATACATTCTTCTGTATAGGCTAATTAGAGATCCCGTTTTTTTCTGTGACTAAAGCACTGAATTTAGAAACAGCAAATACAGATGAAGTTCCAGACTGTGATAGATGGCATTTGAAAAAAATTAATTGAAAGGTGAAAGGCAAAACTTTCTCAAAGGTCCATTGTTAAACTGGACCCAGGGGTAGTCATTAGGAATTCTTCCTCTTTGCCCAAATATAAATCAGATATTAGGAAGGAAGTTTAGTGGGAGCAGAAGTAGAAAACATAAACAAAGTAATGAATTCACAAGTTTACATTTGATATGAAGGGCAATAGGTTCCACTGCAAGCTTACCGTAATGTATGAGCATGTACAGTTCCTCCCAGCCTCTGCTGAGGCAAGTGTGGTGGGTTTGGATTAGTGAGTAGAAAGTCATTTGTTGCAATCATTAATACAGTTGTGATATTTTGATGGGGCTGATGGGTAGAATTTACATCAAAGCTGGGAACATCTCAACCTTTTTACACAGATGCATAAAAATTGATGGCATTTTATATGTGGCACCATCTGCTTTTTATAGGTTTTGTCTTTTCTGGGTGTCTTTGTTTTAATTTATTCTCCGTGGGGAATTAATTTCTTTAACGTTGTGCTTGTTAATAGGAAGAAAAAATATCGCTGTATATATAATACAAATAAATTATACAGTCAATTTTATAATACAGTTGTATAAGTGGATTTTGTTTCTGCTGAGAAAGTAAACAAAAATCTGAAATAGCCTGATATTCAGAAGCACCTAACACTGAAATGCCAGTCTACTGAGGAAATCTTGGGCAGCTCCAAGGATCATTTCCTTCCTCGTTACTCTGTGGGGAGATTATTGTCCTTATTGACAAGATTACTCTCCTTATTGACATCATTCACCTTCTCTTTCAGCTCAGAGTACACTTCCAACCTCACAATCAATTTCTCTCTCATATTTCTACCCACAGCAGCAGGCATTATTGCCTGATGGGAACACTGTAATCAAACTACACTGATGTCCTCCAAACCTTGAACCTGTGCCCAGGCTGTGAGTCTGGTGCCTTCACTAATTAACTATTCTAAATTTAGCTGTCAACTTTAATTAGGAAATCCATTGTCTCCAAATATGTGACCTGATAAAAGGAGACATGAGAAACATCTAGGATCAGAACAGCGTGAAGCATCAGCTATGGGATTTTCATGAGTTTCAGCCTCAAGTCTGTGAAAATTAAGGATGCCCAGTCCCAGGTGGGATGGGGTGCAGCAGTGCTTTCCCACTTTTACAGAGCTTAAATCCTGACTTCTGCCAAGTCCCTTTCTATTATCTCATCCTGTGAGCCTGCAGGTGGGAAAATGGAGAGGAAGAACGTGCACAGTCATCTCTGCATTTTCTGTTAACCATCCAGAGAAGCGGCTGCCCAAGGCGTGTGCTCACACTGGGATCTAAGAGAACAACTACATTCATTAAATCTAAACTAACTTGGGCACCACAGCATGGGCAGCATGTTCTCCACAGCAGGATGCAAACAATGCCTAAGATCCTAAGTCCCTGTGTTCTGTCCCACCCCAGTTGCACCACCATCAGTTCTTGAACAAGCCAACAGAAGGGTAACTCAGGCTGAGCTGTTATCAGATGCTGCCCTCTGTTTTGCTCTAGAACAAGGTACCTTTACTATATTCATTCAAAAGGCTGATAACATTATACACTGAGCTCAGAAACAGAATTTTCAATATAAATATTTTTATGTTATATATATTTTTTCAATATAATTGTAATTTAAAATGTAATGCAGTGAAATTTTTTACATGGTTACTGCTGGGGAGATACACTGAAATGATAATGCCGCAACACAAAAGGTACACACAAAATTATAAGAGGTATGAGGTAATTCTGTAGTGTCCTAATATTGAAAAGTGATTGATTATGAAGATCTGACCCACACTGAGACATTTCTCAGCTGATTAACTGGTCATTTATCTAAATGTAGGCTTTCTGGGTACAATCATTAGTTGCTTTCTACATAGTAGGAAGAAAAAATTTCTGCCAAATTCTGTTTCTTAACTGTGTAAAATAAATTTTCCATGGAGCTCTGCCATAATTAGGCTTATACTACTAGTTGACACATAATCTTAAATAAATTTATTTGGCAGTCAAAACAATGGAAGTCATTGAGGAAACTTTAGTCTATAAATAGTGAAAATGTAATTGAAATAATATGAAATTAATTTTAACTTATGCATAAAATAGTATATATGAAGGGAAATTAATTAGTTTTGATATGTCAACAGGCATCAGGATAAAATGTGATCTTTCCCCTTGCATAGGAAACTCTAAGTGAGCGCTCTGAGGCTGCGCCTCCCGATCTCCCTGGTCGGACCCCGGCCAGCAGCAGGCACAGCCAGCTGGGGACACTCCTCAGTGCCCGGTACCGAGGGGGCTGCGGGCGGCACCCCGGGCACGGGAAGGCCGTGCCAGGAGAGAGCAAAGGCTGGAAGAGGCTCTGCACGGGGGGATCAGTCCAGGCCTTTACTGGTGACTCTGAGAGCCCCCAGACCCAGGGGTACAGACTGTGCAGAGCTTTGCAGAGAGGCTCTGACCCAGGCTCGGAGCCCACAGCCCCTTTACAAGAGGAGGGTACAAGGGGGAACCACTCATCAGCCAGTGGGGGAGGGCTGGGGAGGAACAGGCACAAAACAGACAAGGAGGATAACCATGGAGGGTAGACTGGGGAAGAGACTCTTTCTCTCCAGCCTATCACACGATGCCCTTCATAGAGCCCTCTAGAAGAAGGGCAGGGTACACCTGATGGACAAGGGATCAGGGAGGGGATATGAGGATTGGGATATAAAGGGGATGGTACAAACTCTTAATGATTACATCATAGAAAGGAAAAAACATTAACAAGCCAAACAAAGGCAAGCAAACCACAACAGCGCTCATTGCCAATGATCTCTAACACACATAGAGAGGTGCAGATGTAACCAGCTCACAGCCTAAGCTCCCATTATGCTCAGAAACAAGCTTTGTTGAGGCAATCTCTCTCTGAACCCCATCCCTGCCTTTTCCTCTCACTGCTGCTCCTTTCATTCATTTCTGTTGCATCCCAGTTTTTGAGGATTTCAGCAGCAGAAGCAAGTAATGCGTGAGCACATTTTTCTGTCTCATAATAGGCTCCTCTTGTCCTGCTCTTGTTATAGAGTAGCTTACAAATGTTTGAGACAAAGGAGCACAGTAGAAAGTAATTCATGAATTTACTGGTTCAGTGTGTGAGGTCAGCTGTCTGGTATGATCTTCCTCAAATTTCTTTGCATTTACCACGAGGTAAGAATTTGCTGGTAGTTTTCATCAGCTACTTCCCATTAATTGCCCATAAATATGTCCTTACCTGGGGTAACTGCAAGGTCCCTTGAACTGACCCCTACACTCATATCTACTCGTATATAAAACAGAGAGGTTCTAGTATATTTTGCTAGATGTTACAGCTTAGATTCAAGCTGTGTTGGATTCTGATAAATGCAATGGATTTTTTCAAGGATATTCATTTATCTTCATCAATACATTCACATAATGGATTCCCACAGAAATCATTCTTCCCAGGCAAAGGTTCTTCTTTATTCTCCATTGCATTATGATGCCTGTAGCAATTAGATCTTCTTTCTCAAGGAAAAAAACAAAACAAAACACAAAACAAAACCAAAAAAACCCTCACGTGTTGCCATGAGGTTTTTTCCTGGGTTGCCGAGCATTCATGTTGAAGGAGAAATGTGCAGTTTCTCGCGCTTGTTAATGTAAACACTGGCCATGTTTTGCTAACTGTCTTTCATTGTTTACATATTTCTAGGTGGGAGGAGAAAGGTGACTGACAGTCAGCTTGACCAGTGTGGATTGGGAGGTGGGAATTCCATCCTCCAATCCATGGGCTTTATAGGAAATGTATAAAGGTGGTTTTTGTAAATAAACCCAGGTCTTCCTGCCCTGCTCTGCTGAACCCAGAACTGTGTCCCAAGTCTCTCAATTCTGGTCAGGCCCCGCGGTGATACTCACGAAACACACCACTATAAGTGCAGCTGATTTTCTCACATTTTTCAGGGAATTTCCTTCCTTGGTTATTACCAAAGTCATTTCACTTGAGTATACCAGAAATACAGTTGTCATTCCTTGAGTTCAGAGGTGAAAAGAATAATTAAACTGTAATTGTAGGCTTGCCATGTTGCTGAGAGTGATTCTTCTTATCTGGGACAATGGCTATTAAGAAAATAGTGTTCAGTGTTCAGTCACTGGGAGTTTTGACTTGGTGGCAAAAAGAGTGAAAGGAAAAAATAATAAGACAGCAACTGAATGCAACACCTTTGCAACTTCCTCCTCATCTAGAATTTACACAAGGGTTCCTGTAATTTATTTTCATTACTCTAACCTACTTACAACATGGTTCATATATTTTGACTTTTAGTCCACATGACATTTTTTTATGCTCTGTTTATCAAGCTTGCATTGAGGTTTAACAGCTCAGTGTTGTCTCAAAAATCTAAACTGTATATTGTGTACAATTACAAGAGAAAGGATATTACTGAAAGTACCTATATGGGTGCCTGTGTATGAGTACAACTTACTGCTGAAAGAGCTGCAACATAGGAGAAAAACAACCAAGCTAATATGATATTTATGGCGGATTTTTGTTTTCACTCAAGGATGTAAACTGAATTTTATTATTTCATTGAAGGGCACCTTAACAGCCTAAATAATATTTAACTTCTAGAAGGAGACTTAAATATAATATGTATTTTATTTTTAGTCTCTGCAGACTAAACATCAATCACTCTCTCCATATTTGAAAGAAGATGAAAGAGCAAACAATAGAGCAGAAAGATTCTGAAGCTAAAACCTCTCAGATGTTTGTGAATATACAAGTCTGTAAATATTGATGATTCTTGGCAATAAAAAGCATTCCTATCAATTTAGCTCCTGGAAGCAGGGAAATTAAGCCAGATTTCACAAGCCTTTAAGCATTAATTGAATAATGAGATCAGTTAGCAATTACACTAAATTATTAAGTGAGTCTTATACATACCACCATATTATCTCATATATTGTTCCTTGTAGGCAACCCTTGTCAGGGTAATCAAGCCCTGAGTACTAGCAGAGACAGAAATGACTATTCTTAACATGTAAGAAACCACAGAAATTGGATTTTGAGGGCAGGAAATTCATGAAACTCAAATGAGTTTCTTCCAGTAAAAGTTCATGATTTGCCTTACAAATCCTAGAGCTACTATAAGAGTGAAAGCTTTTCTGTGCTCTCTGCATGACTGGCTGTAGTACTGCAAATAATAGCAGCTTTATTCATTTGAAGTTCATGTTGGCAAGACTGGTGCTTTTGTCTGGATACGTTTTATGGATACAGATTTAGAATTTGGATTTATGTCCTGCCCTGAGACACGTATTTTTTTCGAAGGGTGTTGGTTCCCCCCTCAGTTTCATGAGTGGTTTCACTGAGATCAGTGGGAGGTGCAGGTCTGCCCGCACTGTGGGGCTCTTGCTTTGGCTGAGGCTCTCAGGTCTCTCCGCAAGGAAAATGCTCCAATCTCTCTTGTCTGCCTGCCTTTTATTTCTTCCTGTGAAGGACAATCAAGCAGAATTTTTTTCATGCAGAAGTACCCCTTCGCTCTCTGCCTGGCATGGACCAAGCTTCCCCTGCAGTCTTTCCTTTTCCTAAGGCAATGAGTTCTGCTCTGTGCTTGGGGTTGCGGCTTTTATACTTTATTTTTCATGGCAATGGAGAAAGGAGAAAATGAGAAAATATTTTGCTTGCTTGAGCTCAGGAATCTGGTTGATAGCTCACTGAGGGAGGGAAAAAGAGCTGAAGTCTATGTATACGGAAGGCAAAATACCTAAGGCAGATGGAAACAGCACTAGCAAAACCTTTGTGTGATTTTGGATCACGACATCCTAATTCATGCTGAAATGTGGGAGATTTTAAATAGTGAGAGAGATTTCAAAGATTAAAGGACAATGAACTTGTTATAGGGGAGCAAGAGGCACTGGGTGGAAGCTGGGATTAAATCACAACAAGAAATTTTAGGCATACACAGCAGCAGATGCTCTACTAAAGTCTTGTCTAGAAAGGAGTTTGGCCACTCCTGTAGTTTGTAAACAATATAAATTCTCCTGGGCAAACAGTGTTCTGCACAGTTTGTTCTCTAGATTGCACCAAGTTACTGTGAAATCAGAGCCAATTTCCAGCCTAGGAAAGGATCACATTGTGCAAATTACAAAGCATATGCTTTTGTCCAAAAATCTTACTAGATGGGCAATCATGACAAAGTTCTGAGAGCAGAATTAGCCTCTGAGAGGAGAATTAATCAAAAGCCTCAGTAAATAAATTTGCTGGACTGCTACCATTGTAGACAATATAGCAAGAGGTCTTTGAATTGCCATTAAAACCACACTAATTCTTTAAACTAGTCACATTTAATAGCATGTTGTACTTTATCAGGAAAATAACTGTGTTCTCTTAAAATGTACTGGGGAAGAGAGGGAGAAAACGACTTCAGAACTTTCAATAAAGCATAACAGATGAGAATCAATGACATCTTGGAAATTATTTCAGTGAATGCAGATAAGACTGGGAACTTAATGTGCTCCCTAACCATCAACCAAAAAAAGCCATTAGATGTGTGAGCCATGTTACATGCCCCAGGAATCTGTAAGAAATCTATTGGCAGAAAAATATTCTCACTGAAGTTCTTGTTATTGACTTCCACGTTTCATTAAATGCATTAAAATTCTACTGCCGGTGAGTGCTTCACTATTGCTGTAATGGGCACTCCATAAATTGAGATAGAAAACCACAGGCTTGGAGTAACTCCACGTCTGCACTTGTGTAACACGTTGAACCTGGCCCTGTACCTCATTTGCACAGAATGAAAGCTGGTGGCAGTGGAACAGCACAAAGCTTGTAGTAGCAGCATCCTGAATACATACATTCAGTCTACAGATGTAGCAGCCTTCAGCTCTGCTTTTTAGTTTTTATCTCCAACATGTGATGGACAGAAAGAATTTTTTATTTGTATCCTTACTGAGGATGAAAAATACTGGAATTATGACCTCTTTTTATTCAATTTCACTAACAGTATTGATTTTCTAATGGAATCTGAAGTGGGCCTGTTGATTGACATCAAGGGGGAACAAAAGTTGTCACAGTGCTGAAGAAGGAAGCAAAGAAAATTGTAACCTTATTCTGAAAGAGGTATTGATATATTGCAGCAGATGTAAGAGCTGTGGGGCATATTAATATTTCTGAAGAAATTGGCATACTTTTTTTTTTCCTTTTTTTAACTTTATGGATAATCCCTCCTTACTTGCTAGTTATCTTGAAAAAACAGCAGAGCTCCAGTTGTTTAGAAGGTGCTCTGCAGAATGAATTTCCCTACATTTTCTTAGCTGGAAATGTAAGTATTTACATTTTTTAGATAGTATATAAGTTACTTTATGTGATAATGATCATAATAAGTAAAATTTAAGAATTTTTGTACATCACTGGAAAAGTCTAATGGAAAGAGGGCATATTGTAAAAATATCCTCTTACAATCAAATTTTCTATTATTTTAATCAATTGTAGATATTAAAACCAGCTTGAATAGAAATATTCTCTCATTTTTCACAGTAATTCACAAAAAAGTAAGTTTCATTATTCTTTCTATTTCCTGGAAAAAAAATCTGAATTCAAAAATGTCATATGTACAAAACCATTTTCATTAAAAATAAAAAGAAAGAAAGAAATACAAGAACTTATCTGGCAAATAAAGAGAATTTTAAAATCAAAATAAGTTTGTTTATCCTCCAAACATTAAAGAATCTGCTAAAAAGCAATAGATTGACAACCACCACTCAAATATTCATTAGAAAATAATTTTATGAGAAACTAACTGGTCTAATGAGGTTTTTCCAGTGAAAATTGTTTCAATAGCAACATTGTATTATCACTGGTCAGTGCAGCATCACTGAGGGAGCTGAAGACCTGAGACTGCATAGAAAGAGGAGTTACACACACAAAGGAGCAGGCAGACACAGTACATGTTGGTTTCAGCTTCTCAATAAAACTTGCAAGACTTTTATTTTAGGCAACAGCAAACCATTTGAATCAAAGTACACATTGCAAATACTCACACTATGGCCTGTTCCCTGCCTGAAGGTCTCTTCCCTGTGCACAGAAGCTTTCAGGACCCATGCTCCCAGAAGAACTGCTCTGGAAAGGTTCTGAGGAGCTGTATGTGCTACATGTATATTTGTGCAGTGCACATATGGTTGTAACCCCAGACATCCACCAGTAGTGAGTTCCAGTGCTTTGATTTAAACAATTTGTGCTGAAAAGGGACATAATGAAATTACCATATTTACAAGAAGGAGACAAAGGGAAAGTGTTAAGTGCAGGAATTATCTTTCCTAACTTTCATGATTTATAAGTTAGTCTAAGCTATTTGTGCAGCGTTTACCTCTTAGTCTATGCTACTTATTTAGGTTCCCTCTACAGTCAGTGAAGACATCTCCACAGGATGCTCATCCTCTGTCTTTTCCTCTCAAGTGACTCAAGGTGGGATGATTTATGTGCATGTGCGCTGCATGAAGGTTTGCTGCAGAACCATAGCTAGCTCCCTAAGGAAAACACAGCACAAGTCTCATACTAAGCAAATCAAACTTTTTTCCCAGGCTTACTGTTTACTTACAGAACTGTAAATTTGTCTATGTTCTCCCTTCTGTGTAACCTAAAAGCCCTCGAGCATCAATGTCTGAGTGTGCTACCTCCACCTACCTCAGTCTCTTTGCACATAAAGGAATGTAATTGGGTCATCAAAATCCCTGATTCTGGCTACTGACCCACCTATTTTTTGCAACGTCTTGAAAACAACATGGAAATTTTGGGTTTTTTCTGATTACTTTCTGAGACAAAGAAAGCCTCTATGCACTTGATTGCCTTAGGGAATAGCTCAAATTATGTTTTATTTAGTGGCAAAACCAGTCTAAGGCAGTTTCACCTAGTCTGGCTAACCATTCCTATTTGTGGAAATGCATTTTATGGAAATGGTTTGCTCTGGCTCACCCCTGGAAAATGTATGGTTTATCCCCAGTCTGTATCCTCCCTGCAGTATCCTGTATCTGTAACCTCATTGGCTGGAGAATGTTACCGCGCCCCTTTGAACCTCTGTGATAAGAATGCTAAAGCAGAAGGCTCTGCCCCTCTTGCCCCTCTACTCCTGGAGGCCTCCAGACGCTCCCCTTTCCCTCTCCTCCCTTCCCCCTCTCCCCTTCCCTTCCCCTCTCCCTCAGTGAATAAACCCTCACCTCATCAGCACCCCACCGCCATCTGAGTCTCTTTGCCTGCCAGCACAGGAACCCCACGACCCCCAGGACCCCGGGGGTCTCCGGGGAACCCTCCCCGGGGAGCCCCCAAAAATTTAAACAACAACACTCCTTTAGATGGCAATGCTTTTGTTTGTATTGCATCAAAGAGAAAATAGAGACTTTTCTGTATTTCAATGAAAATGGATACCGTCCAACACTCAGGTGGTGGCACTGGCATAATAGAGTGGCTTGGGAGCAGTGTTCAGAAATAAAAGAACTAAAGGCGATATTTCCATTTGCTTTGCTGCTGGTGAAAGACTAAAGTTATCATATCTATTGATATGCACTTACAATCCTTATGACCTGTTACCCTGCACAGTAGGTGATTGTAAGTGGGAAGGGATCTTTTATTTAAGGTTCCTAGAGATGTCTAGTTGTAGGATGCCTGGAGACACAGAGTACACACAGTCACCTTAGTGAAAGTGATGAAGTCAACTTCTCCCACTATAAACAAGTTAATTTTCAAAAAAAGATAGCTTTAACACAGAGATCTGTGGTGGGCAAGTTTACTATATCCAAATATTTCTCATTTCATGCCATATCAGATATCATCCATCTTCATGCAACCAGCTGACATAACACCATGATGTGTGATGCTTAACTTGAAAGAAATACAATCAGAGGCTCTCACTTGATCTGAATCCAGTCTGTCTTGCCAGAAGCCTGAGAGCACTAATAAACACAGGACTTCAGAACTGCTGTTTGACCCAAGAGTGCTTTCAGAGAGAAAAATGAACTCCCAGTCATCTCTCAGAGCAAAATTATCCAGCCTGTCCCTGACCCCCTCCACCAGGCCAGCTGCAGCCAAACTCACTTTGCTAGAAACCTCTGTATTAGCTAGCAGTAGACTCATTAATTTTTCTGAATGATCAACTGGATAACAGCCATAGCAGAAACAAAAATGAGCTTACTTTTATATAGTGAAAAATCTCTACAAGGTTACAAGCTGTTGTTTTTTAACAGCTATAAACTTCTATTATTTAACTGTTAATGTTTCTGGTAATGCTTCTCCTCCTGCAGCAAACCCTTAAACTAGTTCTCCCCAGCAAGCTGCAGGGAATATTTTGGAAGCTGAGGTATTTCTTAAAGGGGAGAAATATAGGCAAAGAGAGAACTTCCATCATAACACCCATTTGTGCTTCTTTAGTGCCCGATATCAAAAATTCCCATTAGACTGGCAGTGTACAATATATTCTGGCTGCTCTCCCTCCTGTCCTTGACATGCCTCTTATATGTTGTGGGCCAGAGGGACTGATGAAGAGATAGCAACATCAGTTTTATGCCAGCTGCAGATTTCTCCATCCTAGGTCAATCCTCTGCTGCGCATTAAAGCTGCTTCAAGGTCCCTTTATGTTCCTAAGGTGGGGGGACTTCTGCACAAAACTTGAATCTGACCCTCAGAGACCATTGCATTATTTGAGTTCTGTGATTTGTGTTGGCTTTAATGGCTGTTGTTTGGCTAAAATCCTGCCTGCAGTTTGAAAGTTCAGTTTGAATTTTGCCTTCATCTCCCTGTTTGATCATGACTGTGTCTAAAGTCTAATTCAACAAATCTTATTTGCCCTCTTTCTCTGACACTTGTTTAACTCCAGTGGTTTAACTCTGAAGCTTAGACCACAGTGTTCCAACTAAGAAGGGAAAGAAGATGATGAAAAGACTGTGGTAGACTGCATATGAGGAGATTATACAACAAATTAACTCTGAAACATTTTAAGTGTTGTGCTGCAACTGGTAAAGTTGACTAACATTAGCTGGCAGCACTTAGGGGATCTGTTCTTTTAGTTGTAAATAGTCTGACACTTAGTTAAAAATTACTCCATAAATCTCTTTTTTTTTTTTCAGTAATTAATGGTTCTCTCCTATCTCACTTATCTGATGTGCTGCCTGCTATACATACAAGGAAAACATAAAAGTCTTTTATGTGTCAGCAAAAGGAATGTGTACGCTTGCAGCACAGTGCAATCAAAAGAGTAAATAAAATTTCTGTGTGGTAGAGGAAATTCTAGTGTTTTCATATGTTTTCAATTATGTTATAATTTTTGGTTTTAACAATGACTGTAGTATATTGCATCAGGAATGCATCTGCTTCTTTTTAAAGCAGCTGGCCACACTTGATATATTACAAACTTTCCAGCTGAAGGAGCTAATCCTGAAAAATCATTTTTGCACAGCATTTTTTCTGGTGTAAGACACTAAACTACTTGCTAGAGTGAGGCATTTCTAGAAGAAGTTCTAAGAGATAGACTGGTAAAAACAGAGATGTGGAGATTATGAGAGCCTTGAATACACTAAAAAACCCAACAAAATCACTGTAACAACAGTCCTTAAAATTGATCTTGATATTGAGGGCTTGCATATGGGAACAACTGAAAGAAGCTATCACTGCAACACTTGCAGTAAATGTGAAAGGGCCCAAAAAACTCTAAAGGAGTTGAAAATATAGAAAAGGGAAAACAGATTCCCCTAAAGACAAATATAGAATATGTTGTGTTTTCACAGACAAAATTTCAACATCCCTTCCCTCATTGTGCCTGTATACTTTCTAGGTACATTTATCGCTGAGATCACTTTACCCTATAAGAATTTTGAAATTTAGTTCATTTGGATAGTGAAGTATTCAAAATTTTCTACAAATCATGTACTTTATCATCATCTCCATCTTTTTGTGGACACAGACAGCTCAAGCTACAACCAGGCTGATTAGATACCTACCATTACAGGGGGAAAAAGTTTTGTTTTTAAATGGAAAACAAAGTATTATAAAATTGAGAGTAAGATTCAAATTTTACTCAGAATGAGACCCTGAAACAAGATACCAGAAGGCAAAAGAAATAAAAGCCCGTCTCTGACAAAACCAACCCAGCTCACTTAGTTTTCTATGCTTTTCATCATTTTTAAGTTTCTGTAAGAATGGTTAAAATTATTAAAATCAATTAAATATAGAGGCAGAAAAGGGATTGTTTGCCCCATCAGTTGTATTATGTTGTGTTTAATTTTTTGGGGGGGGGCTCCCGGGGAGGGTCTCCCGGGAGACCCCCGGGTCCTCGGGGTCGTGGGGTTCCCGTGCTGGCAGGCAAAGAGACTCAGACACCGGTGGGGTGCTGATGAGGTGAGGGTTTATTCAGAGTCCCACTCCAGGCAGGGAGCATGGTCCTGCGGGAGAGGGGGAAGGGAAGGGGAGAGGGGAAGGGAGGAGAGGGAAAGGGGAGCGTCTGGAGGCCTCCAGGGGAAGAAGGGCAAAGAGGGAGAGACCCCTTGCCTTAGCATTCTTATCACAGAGGTTCAAAGTGGGTGCGGTGACATTCTCCAGCCAATGAGGTTACAGATACAGGATACTGCAGGGAGGGTACAGACTTGGGATAAACCATACATTTTCCAGGGGTGAGCCAGAGCAAACCATTTCCATAAAATGCATTTCCACAGTATTATTAGTATTTTATATGTTGTTCTTGAAGAACTAATGGCCAGCTAGCAGATCTTCTTTTGGTAAATTGTCCGTATGATGATTTTTTCTTATTTGGAACATACTCTCTAACAACATCCCAGAAGATGCTGTTGTGTGGTCATACTGAACAACCCTGAATGTCTGAAATACAGATAAAGATTTGTACTTCATCACTTTTACAGTCCAACAGAAGAGGTTTTGTTTACTTAAACATAGGGCCTGGAGAAAGAAATCCAACTCCAAAGAGCAAAAGAATGAAAGAAATTGCAAGCTACTCTAGCCATAAGTGATGAAGGGCTGTAAGAAAACAGAGCATTATCAAAGGTAAATACTTAGGAAATAAAATAATTGCAAAAAGTAAAGCTTGAGGAGTTTTAGTTTCAGAAAACTAAGAAGTGTAAGCCATCATGTCAGAGGAGGGAGCAAGGGAATACATTACAGCTGTTCTTTTGCCAATGCCACAGAAGAACTAAAAAAAAGGAATGCCTCACAAGGTCTAAAATTGGGTTTGGTCATTGTTTTGAGTTTGTGGAGAGGTTTTTCTATTCGGTTTTGTTGAGTTTTGCAGTGTTTTGGGGGAGGGTCTTGAGGGGAAAAGCTTCTAGGACTATATAAACAGCCATAACTTTTTGTCTTTGGTCAAGGAAATTTGGTTAACTTCTTACCCAAAGAGCTTTTCTGCTCTTTGACAGAGCAGAATAATATATATAAAATATATTAAGATGTATTATATTGAGTTATATTGTATTATGTATATATTATCTGTATATGTTGGTTTTCACAAAATTAAAGTTCATAAGACAGCACGGTGTACGAGCCACCCTTTGCAGACCCTGGCAGCTGGGATAAATATCAGTGTCTTCAGAAGCAATGTACCTCCCTCCTGGCTGCAAGAGGCACTGCAAAGGTTTGCATGGCCAGTTCTGAATTACAGAGGGAAGCTTTTGCTTTTTGGTGTAAGCCACTGCCCTTCTGGGAAGCTCAAGGCCTTGAAGGACAGTTCACTGGAAGAGACTAAGGGCCCATCCCTCCTGTCCGTGACAGTGGCCAGGAGGGGCTGCCATTGTAAGAGCAGAAGGGCTCTCAGGTTCCAGTGACCTGTAGGGGACTTCTAAATCAGATGTGCTTTCTTGTTTCCTAATACCTGTGGAAGGAGGTTTCTTCCATACATTCATCAAGTCCACTCTGTGTTTCCAGGAGGATACATAATTTAAACAGAAGCAGTGTGAAAAAAAAAGCCTCCTGATAATTACTTTGAACATACCGTCTCTCAATTTCATTTGATTTTGACTTTCTTTTCAGATAACAAGAAAAAATGAACAGCTGCTACAGCTGCTCCTTCTTCACTTACCCTTCTGAACTACCCTTTCTGTAATCTGTATCGTTGTGGATGCCCATCACAGCTACCTGATTAGTTTCATTGCTTAAAAAGAAATGTTCCAAACCTTTGACCTTCTTTCTCCTCTCTGAACTTTTTGTATTACCACTAAGTCCTGCTTGAGGTGAAGATGACCAGTTCTAGACCACATTCACAGTGTGGATTAATGGCTTCAGAATTTTTTTCTGCTTTGTTTTCTATTTTTTTCCCAGTAATTGCTACAATACACAGTAGGGTTTTTTATCCGCTATTGAGGATTGTAGCGATGTTTGAAAATACCTATTATTATAACCACAAGTTCTCTTTCCTGCACGGAAATAGGTAGTTTAGGATCCATTGTCTCAAACTGTTTTTCCTCTTCTGTGTTACTTCATATTTATTATATAGAATGTAATGTGTCATCCTATTTCCTGCTTGGTACCATGACATTTCTCCCCATCTCTTTTCAATCAGCTTTCATTTTTATTACCCTGAATTATCCCACATCACTGTTTGTCTCTTTGTTCTCCATCCTTTTCCATTTCTGTATACTCTAACAGACACTGCAAGGATCCCAGTGATCTATGGCTTTCCTCTATTGTGAAGCCCAAACTTTCATTCCTTCTCTTTTTTTCTTACCCGTTAACCTGTTGTTAATCTATAATATGACCTACTTCTCTCCCACAGGCAGCTTAAGTTCTTTAAAAGCTCATGGTGCCAACTGCCCCCAGATTTATCACAGAGAAAAGGAGGATGATACTTATCTACTTTATAAATTGCCTTCATATCTACAGATGAGAAATGCTAGATATTAATATTAGCTAGGAAATCTGTATTGCTTTGCTTTAGTCAAAAGATAATATGAGAAATGGAGCTGAAGGAGCAGGAATCTGAGAAATGCATGGTACCATGAGAAGAGAGCTGGCTGCTACACAAAAATCAAAGTTGTACCCAACTTAGCCTGAGGCGTTTTGAGTTTTAGCAGAGTTATTGCTTGACTAATTTCTCCGTGCGTAAAATGGGCTTCCAACAGTGATTGTGTCAGGGTTAAATAAATGTGAGTCTGGTAGCTTATCCAAAAGGTGCCAAAGAAAGATGAGTCGGCTAGGCTGTGAGCACAGGTCCTAACAGATTTGTGTGTTAAGTCCCCAGAATCTTCAGTGTTTCAGTCATCTGACACTTCACTGAAGAATTTGATCTCTGTTGCTTTATTTTGCTAGGAAGTAACCCTCTAAAATCCTGGAGATAGAACAGCCAAAAAAAACCACAAACACCTCATGTGACTTTATCTCCACATTACTGCCAAATAAATTTGAGTATTGCTTCCTCAAAATTTCCCCATCTTGTTCTGTTTTTAATAAATGTTTACCAGCTTTCCCCAAAGTAACATGTTTAGGAATGTAGTGTATCACCATAATACAAATGTAAAGTGGATTAAAATGGCACTATTAGAATTTTTTGCCTAACCGCATAATTAAGGTTTTGCCTTGACCCAAGTTAGGATCCATACCATCTGCTCTTCGTGCCAGCTGCAGCACTCCACTGATTCTAAGAGGACTTTTTTCAGGACCTTAAAGAGCAGAAATACTTTTTATAATTTGCTTCTGAAATATTACACAAATGACAGAGTGTGAGAGTGACAATATAAACAAAAGACAATCTGACTGCAGTAGCTTGCACGACTGAAATGAGATGTCAGTAATAATTGAGTAGTGTATGGGAGATTTGCAAAAATGAGATTTTTCAGTTATTTTAATTATCCTTTATTATATTAGCTATAGTCAAGGAAAATGGTAAAATTGTTGTTAATTCTATTTGGATAATACCCTTGGTGAAGAAAATCAAAAATTGCATTATGAATGAGCAAGAGTTTTAATACCTTGATTTGGAATCTAAAACATTCAAATCACTTTTGCAGCTTTTGAAGTTCATGTGGTTTGGTTCCTTCTGGTGCTATGCACAGCTAAGGACAGGGATACCTCATTGCTGTCACACTGGGATTCTGCAACCCCTCTGAAAAATTCCTATCTTCTGCTTTTGTGCCATTGTTTCAGCAAACAAGGGTTATAAATACAACTGGCCTGGATCATATATCAGGTCAAAAATGAAACCTCTGAGTGCAAAGAAATAAAAAACTCTAAACAGTGTTTGAAACAAAACTCAAAAGACCTTCAGAAGTAGAGTGGTTGACAACAAAATTGATGTTCAAAGCCGTAAGGTAACAGGGACAACCCGTGTAGTTCCTGGCTGCTGTAATAAATCTCCATATGAGGCACATGGACAGTGGAGCCAAGCACGAAGGCAGGTGTTAACATCCCAGTCCAGCTCGGATGTTGTTTACATTCCCTTGCAGTTTAGAAGAGATTTGTCTTTAATAAATAATGTCAACCTTTGTACATTTGTAGAGGTAGTGTCATTTCTGCTTCTGACTGCAATGCTGGCTTTCACAGTCGCCTCACGGGTCTCCATAGATCTTTTCTTGGCCTACACTGTTGAGGAATAGGGATAATGATAGTGATTTAGACAAGTTCTAGTTCCTTATTCTGCTTATTTTTTGTATTTTTCTTGTTTTATTTATAAATACAAATGTTTATGGTTGTGTAATATGTAAAAGCCGGGCATGTTTTGCATCTTCTAAACACTACTTTAAAAATACATTTTTTCAGGTTGAATTCAGACAAAGTGTATCTGGGGGAAAAATACTGTAAAGTGGTTACATTTATTTGAATACCACCCAACTGCCAAGATTAGTTCATCTTGTCTGGAAAGAGATGTAATTAAACACAGTGGATTGAATGTTAAATTCAATAAAATGCCTCAGTAAGTTAATGAAAAATCATTTTTATCAAGGACAGAAGTCTGTAGATTCAAAATACATTAATTCCTTCCCATGAACTTGATCTACAAGAATCCTTGCTTCAATTATTGAAAAAGGCTAAAAACAGATAAGGTGGTTAATAAAAACTAGGAAACCTTGAAACATTATATGTTTTCTTAATCTATATAATAGATTCATCCATGTGATAATTTTTTTATCATTGACAATTTCTTGATATGTAGCTAGTGTGCATGAAAAGGTATTTCTATGGATAAGTCACATAAAAAGTCTGAGACAAGACCAGATCATTCATTGGATCTTCATATTTCTCCAATAAGAAAAAGGAAACTACAATAACACCTTTGCAAGTGGTTTGAATTTGAGATAGAAATTTGTGCATCCAGATTACCATAAAGCATGAATCATTGAGATCTCATTATGTGATTGTGCAAATATGCATTAATTACACAATTACAAGTATCTATGGTGATGAAATATAATTAATTATATGACTTGGTTTACATTCTGAATGTATTGCCATTAGCAACTAGAGACCCAGAGATGTGGGGGGGGCGGGGTTGATTCACCAACATTTTAATATTATGGGTGAATTATAAATTAGAGTAACAACAGATGATAAAAGCAGATGGAATAAACTTAACTGAAGCCAATATGATTTACACAGCTTTAAACTGAATAGTTTATGTATTTATCCAGTTATAAATGTTTTGCTCCATAATGAAGAATTCTGTTTGGAATGAAATTTTAAAAGAACAGTGACATATCTAGAAAAGACAGTCTAAGCATGTGTCTTAAAATGTTAAGCTGTACTGACCCAAAACTAATCAGTGGAAGGGAACTTAAGGCTGCCAAAGATACAGCTGTACTCATCCACTTGGGAAGTAGAGAGACAGGCACTGCTGGCTGGAGACTTGGAGAGTACAGTCTTGTTTATTTTCCTTAAATATCCAATACTGTAGTCCCTACCAGAGACCCAAATATATCTTACCTGCTGCAAACAACAATATGGGGACAGATCAAGGGCTTTCTTGGGTAGTTTATCTCTTTCTGTTGATGACAGGAGGAGTCTTGATGTCTAATTCAAAGGCAGTGCACTCTGTAGAAGTGTTTAATAAAGATGAATCTTTCCTGTGTATGTGATGCAGAAGTAGGCCTCATGTTTGCAGGAGCACTGGGCAGGTATGATAGTTCAGACAAGTAAAAAGGAGTGGCTTTTTCTCTTCACTATAATGTCTCTTATGTGTTTAGGGTGTAGGTTCCAAGCTGTGACACAACAGCTTTGAAATACTCCACTTGGCCAGTCTGCCCTGAGTGCTGAGACTAACTGCTACCTGTGTAGGACGTCTGAGGTTTTCCACAGCCACTTCCCCACTTCTTGGGCCCACTGTATGTCTTGTGTGAAACCTTTCACCATCATCTCCTTAAAAATCACAGAGTGATTGAACTTGGAAGAGACCTCAGGGCATCACCTGGTCCAATTCCTTCAGCTCCAGCTGGGCCACTTAGAGTCGTTTGCCCAGGACTGTATCCAGATGGCTCTTGAATGTCTCCAAGGCTGGAGAGTCCACAACCTCCATGGGTAGGTAACCTGTGCCAGTGCTCAGCCAGCCCAGAGTGAAGAGGTGTTTCCTGATGTTCAGAGGGAACACTTGGTACTTCTGCTTGCGTCTCTGGTCCTGGCACTGGGAACTGAAAAGAGCCTCTCTCCATCCTTTTTTCCTCCCTTCAGGTGTTTTCCAGAGCCTTCTGCTCTCCAGGCTTAATAGTTCCAGGTCTCAGCCTTTTCCCATAGGAAAGATGCTCCAGTCCCTTCTTCATTTCTTTGTCATTTTGTTGGACTTTTTCTTGCTGCCCATGTCTGTCTTGGGCTGAGCCTAGGGCTGGACACAGCAGATGTGTCTTCACCAGTGCTGAATGGAAAGGAAGGATCAACTCACTTGACCTGCTGGCAACGCTTTGCCTAACGCAGCCTGGGACACCACTCACCTTCTGCTGCAAGGGCACATTGCTGCCTTTACCTCAACTTGGTTTCCACCAGGCCCTCCTGGTGCTTCTATACCAACCTGCTTTCCAGCTTTGTGGTCCTTAGTACACATTGTTGCCTGGTTTTTTTCATCTCCTTGTGGAGGACTTTGCTTGTAGAGGTCCCTCTGGATAGAACCACAACCTTCTGGTGAATTAGCCACTCCTCCCACACAATCTCTATACTGTATTTTACTTTTCACCGATGCACAGATTTTCTGTCTCACACTGAAAATTCTTCTGACTGACAAGGAGAACAAAGTGTGATGCTACCTTAACAATATCATTGCTCTTGAGTTCAGGCTTGCTCTATGCAAACCAGGAAATTCTAATTAATTCTGCTAATCGACTCCTGGCCTTTGCATTTGTAATGGAAGAGCTACTGCAAAATGCAGAGGAAACCTCCTTCTCCCCACCTAAAACAATCATATTGTAAGGTTAAAGTGTAACTTTTCCTTCTAACCATAATGGAATGTTTCACAGCAGAGAATCAGCAGTTTTTAAGACAGCAACTATTTATAAAATGCAGGGAAGTTCACTTGTAGGTCTAGCAAACTTTGGATGAAAACAGATGGAGAAAAGGTTGCCATAACCTAATCTGTCTGTTCTCCATTTTTTCACTTCAAATTTAATATTTATCTTTTCACAGATATAAAAATAAGTTCCTAAGTACTCAGATGGAGCACTTCAAGTACTGATTACAGCAGTAAACTTGAGGTGTACTTTTATATCAAAAATGTGAACATCTCAGTCCAAAAATTAATTTGATTTGCTTGTTCAGCATACAGACAATTGAAGACATTTAAGAAAATACAGTTATTAAAAAGCACATGGCTCCTTATGATTGATTATTTTTAAAATTCTTTGAAATGAATACACCTGTTAGAACGCAGCTTGTGTGGAGGTGCTTAAAGCCGTCCCTATTTCTTTTTGAAAATAATATATTTCACAAAAATGGCTTATAAATTTATTCTTTTAACATTTGCCATTGGCCATAGATTTTTTTATACTGAAATCATTATTAAAAAACCAATAAGACCCATAACAGACTAGTGTTAATGCAATGCTAAATGCTTTTGAACATGTCGATTAACAGTGTTTATCTTTCTTGGTGATAAACTTCTGGAGCTTTCTCTGAGGCCACTACTAATTAGAAGCTGATGTCATTGAAAATTCATGGAAGGTCTCATCCATACTGCTGACAACACAAAAATTACTGTACATTATTGTACATTAACACAATCTATTCTCATTAACACCATCAGTAACAGATCTCTGTGCCATTTCTCAACAAAAATATTATCCTCTCCTTTTGTGGCAATAGATGTGACTCCACACCAGCTTCTTCATTGCTCTAGAGAGACTCACAAATGCATGTTTTCTGCTGAAACATACACTGATTCTCTTGAGGAAGTCTACTCTTTGTGTCAAAATAATGGATGTATTTTCATGGAGAAGTTGTAGCTTATTAAATGTACTTGCTACAGAGATCAAAGGCTTTCACTTACTGAAAGATAGCTGTAAAACAATTTGCAGAGGCTCTGGAATAATACTAGAGACTGCCCAACTCCTTGTCTCAGCTGCTAAATACTTCCCTGAGCATCACACAGCAGACCAGAAAGCCAAGAAGGCTTTCTTCTGTGCTGTCTTAACATAGGCTTTCTTCTGTGCTTTCATGGACTGGGATCCAGGCAAACAACAGGGGGACTATTTTTCACATAGCTGGAACCTGTAGTTAAATCTTTTGTAGCCATTGATTGTACAGCCAAATATGAGAGTAGAGCAACCCCAATTAACAAAAATCAAGGAGAGGTAACCTAAACATACTCCAAGTCATTATTGCACACTAGACATCACAAACAGCTTCACTGACTAACTTATTAATATATTTCTAGAACACAGTGACAGTTAAATAGTAACAGGACAATCACATCAGAATTTGATAAACTTAACAATGTGTTGATGTTGTACCACATAAAAATGTTTTCTGCCTCAAATGAATAGGATGAAAGGAGGATAAGGAGCCTGGTTTTCTGCCAAAGCCAAAGCCAGTAATCAAAGTCCTGCTGAGTGCCAGCCAGTCTCCAGCTGCAGCTGGGCCCAGTGAGCATGATGAAGACCTGGCTATATATCTCTATCACAGCTGTGCAGGTGCTGCTGGCTCACCTGCTCAATGTCCCCACAGAGCTGTCAGACACATGAAACCAGGGGCTTCCAGGGCTCGTCTGCCCAGTGCCATCCAAGCACTGCAGTCCCAGGGTGGGCTCCAGCAGGTGGGGACATTACATGGAGCCAGGAGGCACCAGGGAGAGACACCCACGGTGCTGGGTTGGACCTGCACTCCTGACCTTCATCTGCCAGAAGCCTGGAGCCAGCACAGGGTTTGCAGCTGGGGGTGAGCAGGGGTCTACCTTACCTGAAAAGGCATTTTCAGCAATACTTCACTCTTTTCACTCTTGATAAACAAGCTATAGGAGTCAAGTGAGGAATGGGGTTGTAGAAGGAGCAGCCAGAGACACTGCCAACATTTGGCGCACAGTCTAGCATTTAGTAGTAATCTAGTAGATTTAAGATTTCTTTCTAGAAAGCATAGAGTAGATTGGAAGCTCATATCTTTCATAAGAAAACCTCTAGGTCTCTTACGCCACTGAACTTAAAAACACCATGTAAGAGTAGATAAGCAGCCCAGAACTGGTTAAAACTGTCTTTTCTACCTGATTTTCTCAGAGAAAGAGTGAACACTGCAATTCTCTAGTCTGCTGTCCTCTGACCCAGAAAAACTGGTTATCTTCACACAGCCCAGTCATAAACCCCTAGTTTGCCAAGTGGAAGACTGAAATGTCATGTTCTGACATTGAATTTGAATGCCAAATAAGCCAGTTGTCTTTATTCACATCATAAGGTGTTATCTTCATTAATAAAAACAGAGAAGAGAAACTGAGGAAGAAACAACCATTTATAATATGATCATGTAAGTGATCTGTGTATGTAAATACAAAAACATGTATCTATATGTGTGTATATAAATACATAAATAAGTATATATTTATATACAAGCTAAACAGAAGTCAACATTTCACATGCAAACTCATCTGTCAGTTCAAGAAGGAAATGAAAGTTCAGGTCTCCTCGTCATTTGAAGTAAGTGCTGTGAGCCAGGTTTGGTTCACATTTTAAAATTTATAACACTGTGATGCTTGCCAAAAATTCTTAATTAGATCAGAGGAGCAGCAAAACTGTCAAATGCAATAGCAGAGTACAACGAAGGAATAAAATATTCTTGGGTTAATTGGATAAGTTCATTCAGCCAGTGTTGCCAGGCTACTTTTCTACAATGATCCACAGAGAGATAATGAGAATAGGGTTTTTCTCAGTAATAATAAAAATGATTCCTCAAATACATTTCATTTACAATAACTCAGAAATTGTTTATAACTGACATAAACCAACAATCATATCCCCCTTCCCACAGTACACACAAATTGTGAACTTCACATGAACTCAATTGCTTAGAGAGTACTTTGGGTATCTCACTTGTATGACAATTTCAGGAGAAGTGCTGCCGGCTGAGTGCTGCAGTGAGGCTGAGACCCAGTGACATCTCTAGTTGCATAAACTATTTGAGCTTTCATGTATTCAGAAAAAGGCTCCAACACTTGGAATGACAGAATAAGAGAAGATGGTATTAAACTCAAAAATGGCTGTATTTTTCAATGGATTCCTCCATTTATTTAGAAGGCTCAAATAAAATATGACATTTGGGATGTTTTACTTGACACAGTGTATTAGCACAAGAACATTTCTAAGAAAGTAAAACCCAATATTTTTAATAGAGATTATATTTTTATGATGAGAATTTTTGGTGATAATTGTAGTGTTTTTCAGTTGGTTGTCCACCTTGCAATGAATTCAGTGCTCTAGGGATGTATCTAGAGGGAGAGCAGGACATTTGATCCCGAGGGTGTTTGACCACAGGCAAGAAATAAACCTCACAGCTTTATGATGCAGGAGGCACAGGCCAGCCTGTGCATTATTTTAGAGACCCTTCCAAACCAGTGTGAGTGCCAAAAATGCAGCACAGCCATTCTGTAAATGAATTGTCTTTTGTTAAACCCCAGAACAGCTGGTCAGGATGGTTCTGCTAATATGATGCTTTACCAAATCATCTCCCAGACACAGGAGAATGTTATTTCTTTACAGAAGAATGAGTATTGAGATATTCCCTTTTGAAAGGAAAGAATATATGGGTCTCGCCATTTTGTTTATCTGCTGATACAATGGCTCATACTCACAACAAGTACTGGGAAGTTAACAAGTAAGTAAAGTACACCCTATGTAGTTCACCTACTAATGTGAGTATTTTATAAAAAATTAGAGAAAAAAGTGTTTTTAATACCTCTATGTGATTTCACCAGTTATTTGGGAAGGCTTTATTTGGGAAGGGAAAGTTCTGAAATAAAGAACAGTGATCTTCCAGAAGTTCAAACAGACTCATCCTTCAAAATACTTTCCTGTCAATTAGCAAATAGCACAAGAGGCCTCTGTCACATAAGGTTCTGTTAAATTCTACACAGTGAAAAGCAAACTTGGAGAAGTAGGGCTATGGGCAGCTGCCTCAGTGGGAATTGATGTGTAGCTGGAGAGGAGAAGAAATCCTCTTTACCAAGTTTCTGTGTTCAAAAGGAGCTGTGGATTTACCTGAACACTGTCGGTGGCACTGTAGCTGCGCACTGCTCCAGGGTATCCTTTTTTTCCTTTGTGGTGTGTCAGATACCCCCAAGCCCTCCTCTCCTCCAGAGACACAACAGAGGACCTTGTATAGCCATGGTAGAAGCCTCATGTGGCTTTTCTGTAGACATTTTCAACAGAGAGCTGCTTCTAGAAACATTTAATTAAGCTAAGGCAGCACTATCAGTGAAAATGGAAAATTAAATAACAGAGGCATAAAAGTAATTCCTACATTACATACTAACACTCATGAGCCCCCTGTTCTTCTGAACTGAAGAGGAGAAAAACTGTAAGGGTGTGGTTCCACAGAGACCATAAAGAATAAGGCTGTTCTTTTATTTGACAGGATACACAATACCCATTACACCCTATGGCCAGCCTTGATACTCTGACCTGCTATTGTAAACAGTCTCGATCCAGGGATTTTTGGGTAATTTATTGTAAATTAGCATAATCTTTTCCTTATTGATTCAGGTATTGAGAAACAAAAAAGACATAGACAAACAAAAAACAAAATTAATCACCTTTCATTCCCCTTTCACAGGTTCAATGTCAGTCCAACACCACTCTTTCCCTTTCCATGACTCTGGTGGTGTAATTTTCACCACACTTATCTCGGTCCTTCCCAATCTCACTGATGAGACAGTGGGCAGCACAGGAGGTCAGTATCAGTGTATAATAGTTTCTTAAACCAGTCCCTGTTTCTCACCCTTTTCCTCTTCTCCTCCTCACTTGTTACTGCTCTCAGCTCCAGTGTGTGTCTCCCACTGATCACAGTTAGTCAGAGCTGTCCTTGTCCCAGCTTGGGTTGCCCACAGACCCAGCCTTCTCCTGCTTCCATGCATGCTCTGCAGCCATGCAGATGTCTCTTTCTTTTTGTCTATTCTGTTTTGTCTCTACAAAAGTGACTGCACTGTCCTCCTCACACGTCCCTGTTTTGTGTATCCTCCTGTGTCTCCTCTCACATCTCCTTATGCTTCCTCCCATGTGCCCTCTAAAAGGACATGTGTCCTTTTACCTCTTCTGCTGTGCCTCCTCACAATGTCTGAGACACTTCTCTGGTGTCTCCTGCCCGAGTGACACACACCCTTTCCTAAGCATGTCCACACAGAGCTGCCACAGGCTTCCTGTCTGCCTTTACTTTTGGTGGACACTGGGTTTTCTCACCATTTTAAGACAACTGACAACATCTGCAACAGGCCCAAAGCAATCCACGGCCCCCTCCCATACAGGGCACCCCACCAAGAAAAAACAGGACAAGAGGATGGGCACTCCGCATTCTGGAAAAGGGTGTGGGAAACATCTTGTGCATCAGCTGTCCTTTAAAGGAGGGTTGTAAATGTAGTAATAAAATGACTTATTTCTCACTCTCTCTCTCCCAAATAGCAACAAGGGCTATGTGACACACAAGGTTTCGCATCTTTGTTCCTCTGAGCATAAACCACAATCAGTGCAGAATCGCTGGTGTGGGAATCCTAAAACTCCCCTCAGGCAAACTTCCAGGCTTTGCCCCGGAAAAGATTTACCACAGAGTTCCCTGCCTAGGCTGAAGAAAAAGACTTCCCTCATGGTGTCCTGCAGAACTACTGCCAATCTATTTTGGATTGCTCCCCCATTGGCCTCCTGACCCCGCCCACGCCAATTGTTCATCCCTCATCCCCCCTACACATTCGCTGCCCCTTGCCCTGCCTTTGTACCGCCCCTTGCCTCAGACCTTTGGTTCCTGACTCCAACTTAACCCCTGTGCAGACCACATAGTCCTTTGTCTTCTACCCCAATCCTTTCAGCATGCTGAAATAAACCTTGCTGGAAAATATCGTACAGGAGGCCCCTCCTGTCTGTCCTCCGCTGAGGCCTGTGTGTGTGCATGGACTGGGGATGGCTGCTCCAGTGGCCTGCTCTGAGCGCCTTCTCTGAGGAGACACTTGGAGAAGGTAGCAGCGTTTCTCCAGCCTGCCACTGCCACACGCTGGTTCTCCTTACACAGATGTTTGTTCTTGATTGTAATCAAGTCTCAGAGCCCAGAAAGCCCAAGAAAGGGTGTTCAGGCTGCTCAGCAGAGTTGCTGTGGCCTGTGTGTCTCAGGCTGGCACTAAGCTCATCTAAGCTCATGCTGTACAAGTTGCTGAAGCCAGCTTGTACCCAATTCATGGGAACTGGAGGAGGAAAAAAGGCTGTTTGCTTTGGGCACCTCCACCCAAAGCCAGAGGCAGGAGCATCCCCTACTGTGTTTTGTGAACATGATGAGGTTGTTGAAGCTGAGCTTCAGAGGTGGCCTTTGTGAGAAGTCACCAGAAGCTGCTCCTGTATTGAACAGAGCCAGTTCCTGCTGTCTCCAAAATAAACTCACTGCTGCACAAAGAGAAGCCAATCAGTGCCACTGGTGGCACCTTGTCAATAGGGTAAAATACACTGCACAGCATCTGTGGGAGACAGGAACAAGAAAAAATGTAAGAAAAACATCTCTACAGACACCAAGGTCACTGAAAAAAGCGAGGGTAGGAGGTGCTGCAGGCACTGGAGCACCTCCTCTGCAGCCTGTGGTACAGACCATGGTGAGGCAGGATGTCTCCCCCACAGCCCATGGAGGTCCATGAGGATGCAGACTGAAGTGCCCTGAAGGAAGCTGCAGCCTGTGGAGACCCCACACCTGGAGCAGGCCCTTGGCAGGAGCTGTGACCTCTGGAGATGAGCCCACATGGGATCAGTATTTCTGGCAATACATATAGCCCATGAGGGACTTGGAGGACAGATTTAAAGAACTGCAGTCTTCACGGAGCCACATTGCAGAAGTTCATGAAGGATCACATACCATGGGTGGGAACTCATGCTGGAATGGGGAAGAGAATGAGAAGGAGGGAGTGGCAGATATGGGATATGAACTGAACACTCCCCCATTCTCATCGTCCTGCAGGGCTCAGCAGGGAGGAAGGAAATTGAGAAGCTGAGAGTGAAATTGAGCCTGGAAAGAAAGAGACTGGGGAGAGGGTGGTTTCAGTTTTGTTCCTGTTTCTCACTAGCTCTATTTTTAACTGGCAATAAATTAAACTAATCTTCCCCAAGGTGAGTCTGTTTTGCCCATGATGATAACTGGTGAACAATCTCCCTGTCCTTATCTCAACCACCAAGATTTCTCATCTTGTATTTCCCCCCCTGTCTTGCTGAGGAGGGACAACAGCTTGGGGGGCACCTGCCAGCCAGCCAAGACCAATCCACCACACCCAACCAGCTGTTGCTATAGAGCACATTCCCACAAGTAGACAAGAAAATTCAAAATTACTCAGCCGTTTTGCAAGCAGTTACCAGGCTCCAGTCACCTGACATGTCATCCACAACCTTGTGCCTGAAATATGAGCACATCTTCAGGACTGGAATATGTGGAATGAGATGGAATACATGGAGTGAGGTAGAGTGAACAGCACACAGAAGATCATCCACCGTGACCCAAAGGCAAGAATTTCTGAAATACAGGAGAAGCTTATTCTGCAGCAATAACAGAAGAGGTGAAAAACTTGCACCTGGCAGAATAAGGGTTACAGTGAGCCCTCACTACAGAGGGGCCATGAAATGAAAACAGTGATCCCAAGAAAAATTAAGTGAGGCCTTTCTAGCAGGAGAGAGACTTATTACTGCCATTGGACAAGAACCAGATCAGTCTTATCAGGAATGGGGAACACAGCCTTCATTGCCTGTACTCAAGGGAAATTGAATTCATTGCAATACACATGAAAGAGGACTGCTAGGATGACCAGGTGAATTGGCAGACCAGTTTGCAATAAAAGCCTGAAAGGCCTCAGCAAAGGTGGCATTTAAAACCAGGGCGTGCATTTTTTTTCTGTATGTATATGTGGGAGATAAACAGGAGGGGATTTGGAAGGGATGGATGGATGGATGGATGGATGGATGGATGGATGGATGGATGGATGGATGGATGGATGGATGGATGGATGGATACAGGAGAATATTGGGAAGGAGAATAGTGGGAAGGAGAATAGTGGGAAGGAGAATAGCAGGAAGTAAAACAATGTTTAACATATGGAGTAGTGCTGGCAGGGAAACAAAAAAAAATGAAATAGGAAGAAGAAGAAATTTTAAAGGCTTTTCTGTGTCAGAAATGATGAAGCAGCTTTTCAGTAGGAAGAAAAAGTGCAAGAAATATATGTTGGTTTAAGATGGTTCTTGATAAATTTATGAATGGAATTACATGTCCCATACAGCACTACAGAATTGCCTTGTTTGATGACTCCCAGCAGGGTCTCCAATCATCTGCATTGACCTGTTTTTATTAAATATAAACTATATACATCCAGACTAAATTATTTGGGATGTGTTATTGAATTCCATAGTATTACAGACTCCATTGGAATTCTTCAGTTTTAATTTAAATTTAAAAGCCCACCAAAAAGGTAGGGACTAAAAGGGTACACAAGTGCATATGAGAAAAGACAGATAATCAGATATGCAAGACAGATTTTAAAAAATGGTCATGCAAAACTAAGGAGAAGTAAGATGAAGAGTGACAAAGAATGTACAAATATTTAACAGAACGCTATAAAAAGAATAAGGATCAATTACTGTCATTAGTCAAAGAGATTGATCAATAAATGCTAAATAACTAGATTAAAATGCAGCAGGGAAAATTTATAACTGGAGGAACAGTGACATAATGAAACAACCTGTCAGTGAAGGTTACAGCATTTCCATCACAAAAGACATTCAAATCTATTTTAAGAATAATAAAATCCATCCACCAATGATTCAGGCTGATGGACTGAGATGACCCAAGAGGCGTTCCTTCTACCACAAATGATTCTATTCTTCTGCAAGAACACTGGTGCTTAGTAAGAGCTGCACTTCAATGAAATGTTTCATCTTGTTTCTACAAAGAAAACGTGTTATAATAAATATCAAGTGGAAAGATAGCTAAATGGTTTTTCCAATTAGTGGAAAATTAATGGCATTTTAGTTATCTATATTCTGGAATGTTTCTATTAAATTTTTCAACTAAATCTATTCATGCTGTAGTTCCTCCAAGAAACAATTATTTTCAAAAGGAAATCCAGCCTTCTCTTGTGTCTAGTTTTAGAACAACTTACTATACATATCTCTCTAATATATTATACATGTGTTTAAGATACAGTAAAATATCCCACTGGTTTCATGTAAGTTTGCTTTCATGTGTTTCACATGTTCTATTATTTGTTTACATGTTAAGTGTGTTGAAATGGACCTTTCATGTGGTTTTTATTAATTGGAAATGACACAGCACCCACAACTTCTGAATACATAGCCAGTATTTAATCCCTAGCACCCCAAAGTGTAATTAAGGTTATTTTCTCTTGTGCTCTTCCTTGTTACTCTTCTGTAACAGTCATGGCTCATCAATACCTGAGCATTGTGTCTGTGTGGACTATGCACACAGAATTTGTGTAATTATTAAGGGAGATACTAGAATGGAATTTATCCACTGAAATATTCATCAAATTTCAGCCTTAATGGGAAACATTCAAGAAATCACTAGAAGAATTATCTTGGGTTTTTCTACCCATTAAACCAAAAATACACTGGTATCCATTAAAAGAAAATTAGAAAATATAAATAAATCCTGTACTTTATTTTCTATGGACAGAAAGTTTTACAAAACTGACATCAAACTATTGCAGAAAAACCTTTTCAAGCTGATGCTACGATGTCCTAAAAAGGACATCAGATTTTTTAGTCCCGATCCTGTGTTGGGAAATTAGAAGAAAAATAATCCACTTCAAGAGATAAAGAGGCTGGTTAAAAAAACCTTTTACTGAAAGAAAAGAAAAGAAAAAGAAAAGAAAAGAAAAGAAAAGAAAAGAAAAGAAAAGAAAAGAAAAGAAAAGAAAAGAAAAGAAAAGAAAAGAAAAGAAAAGAAAAGAAAAGAAAAGAAAAGAAAAGAAAAGAAAAGAAAAGAAAAGAAAAGAAAAGAAAAGAAAAGAAAAGAAAAGAAAAGAAAAGAAAAGAAAAGAAAAGAAAAGAAAAGAAAAGAAAAGAAAAGAAAAGAAAAGAAAAGAAAAGAAAAAGAAAAAAAAAAAAGGGGGGGGAAGGGGTGGGGGAAGAAGTAGGATGCTAAAAGCAGGTCCAGCTGAAGATCCATATTGTGGCTGTGTTATCAGTTACTTTGTGTAATTTTGCATGCATGTCTCTCTATTATTCATGGAATTTTTCTAGCACAGATAGAGCAGCACAAAGGGTGCAGTAAAGTTTCCTAATAAAAATATGATCTCTCTCCTTGCAACACAGCAAGTCCAACTGCCCTGCTCTCTGTAGGTCAAAGTAATAGTATGAATACAAGTCAACATTTCCTTCCTTGTTTTTTTAGCTGACCTTTATATAGACTCAACATTTTAAAATACTGTGTATATTGTGTAAAAATATTGTGTGTATTTTTGTCTGTAGGGTTATATCTTTCCACAGATCACAGCTGCTAGAGGTAGCTGTTATACTTTCAATTATTTTCTTAATTGCCCAGTCAGGAAAATAGGAATCTTCACACTGTCCAGAACAAGTGAAGAAGAGACTTTACATGGGCCAAGGAAGACAGCAACAAGTGTCACAAGGCTACATCATAAAACACTTTCCTTGGAGGCACATGTTCTCAAACATCAATCTTGTATGTGGCTCCTTGTGTCTGAAAAGTCATCCACTCTCAGCTGGCTCATTGTAATGTACCTGGGAAACTGGTTATGGTGTTAACAGGCTTTATACAACAGGTGAATGAGGCAGAACAGTAGCCCAAAAAAAAAATCAGTACAAAACTCTTAATCTTTTTGGTTTCTTTGAAACACAAAAATACAGAAAGTGAAAAGGTGGCCTCTAAAAGACTTGCAAAAAGATTCTTCAGAGTTATCTGGAGTATTATCTAAAAAATATCAATCCATTGCAGAATTAGAAAGAATTTTGTTTAATACAGTGGTACATATTAGTTCTCACTCATTTGATTTCTGCAAATGGCCTTAGCTTGATTTTGCCACTTTGCCTAAAAAATGCCATCAGGGAATTATAAGCAGTAGTAAAGAATTGTAGTTTATGGAAAGATTGGATATGTTTCTTTTAGTAAAGACTACTGTATGCTGAATGTGTACTTTGTATATTAGTACTTTATCAATTGCATATTACAAAAAGAAGATGAGGATCTACTGTTCTGCTTTCAGATCCTGGATGTCTTGATGACTTTCAAAATTCACAGATTATGTTACACCTATTTCTGTGTCAAGTGTTAAACAAATAATAGTTGAATTGCATACTGGAGGACTGTTGCAAGGTCCACCTAAGGAAAATGCACCATGTACTTAATATTCCCCCTCTGTGTGTCTTATTATAAACTGTATTTGTTATCTGTCTGTTCCTTTCTTCCATCCAAGAAGTGCTGTCACACTGCTCAAGGGGAATTTTTGAAGCAGGTCTGTCATTTGATCTTCTTCCTCTTTCTTCTCAGGAAAAGGAGTAAGGTTTGCTCATCAGCTTGTCCTCTATGAGCACCTGCATCCTAACTCTCTTCTTAATCTGCTCTGTTTTTCCAAACCAACAGAGAAAGGCCAAATTTTGGGAAGGCCAAATAAGGGGAGAGCTATTAACTCTGCATCAGTTCCCATTTAACCTTGCCATGAGAAGATGTGTATGCAGGTATATGAGTGCATATGGATGCACAGAGCTCTGAAACATGTAATGGAAAATAATAGAAAAAAAAGGACCCTGTGGTTTAGGACATAGATTTTTGATTTTGGACATTTCCTGTGATTCTGTGAGAAGCCCTTCTCCAGCACTACATGTCAGAGGGGATGATTTTGGATCTGAGAGGCGAGGGAAAGATGTGGAGGGAACAGATTCTCCATCCTGGGTATCTCAGCACTGCACAAGTGAAGCTGCAGGATCCAGAAGAGGCTCTGAGATGTCAGCAAGATTGATCAGGTTATCAGTGAGGAATGGAAATGGCCATGTGGGATTGTGTGCGTGTCCCACAGAAAGTACAGACGAGATGATGGTGTAAGAGAGCAATGAGAAACCGTAGGAAACAACCAAGAGGTCACAAGGGTGGTGTTACTGTTAGGTAATCTGCCTCAAGGCTGACATCCTTTTAGTTTGAAGTGAAGACAGATGTCGTGATTCTTCTCATCTCTTCTAAACTTCCTCCATTACAACCAAAAAACTCGGTGATATTATTAAATCAATGTCGCAGTTTTTTATCTCATAAAAGTTATCAGCCTGGAAATGATGTGTAGAAATAAGCCAAATCAACTTCCAACACCTTAGGTACTTATGCTGGTAGAGCCTTTTTCATATTTCAAAACTGCCAGTATTAGAAAAAAAAATCTCATTGGTTACAAGCCTTTGTATTGAGTCATGAGATATAAAGAAAACTTTTTTATTTTTTCCACCTTTGCAGACAGCAGAAGGGAGACATACTGCTAACATGAAGATCTTTAAAAATAAAAAAGTATTTTTAAAAATATCTTGAGTACTTCATTTGAGATCCATGTACTTGCTTACTTTTAAGCATTAGAATTGAGTATTGAGTATTGAATTAAGTATGTGGAATCCCTTCTTAGTCCAATTTGGGCCACAGGTGTTTCAAATCTTTTCAAGTAATGAACAACAAAAACCTCACTCAGCTGTGGAAAAACAGCATTGTAACTAGTGTTCATTTGAGTAAGACAAAATATATATAACAATGGCAGTATCCAAATTAGTTACGCTGAACTGGAAGAGGTCTGAGGCAAAACAGCCACTTTGCTCATATTCTCAGCTACTAACAGAGTGAGGTTTTTCTTTCTTTAATCAAAGACATCTCCAGGAAAGGAACTGACAGGCTGCTGTTCCTTGGAATTAGTGTAAAAAATAATAAGCTCTTTGGGGCAGAGTCTTCCTATAAGGATTTTATTCTTGGTTTCCTATTAAAAGGACAGTGATTAACCTCCTTAAATACACAACAGAGTTTAAACCTCTAGCAATAATGACAAACTATTACAAATAGCATGTCTTCAGACCCTTCAATTTGATTTTTAAAAATCCCCTTGACAAAAGAATAAGTATATTGAGAAAATTAAAATAATGAAGCCTTCATTTCAAATACTTACGATTCAAGTTAGAAACAAGAATATTCTACCCTCTTGAGAGACATTTATAATTATTGCTTGCTTTATAAATGCAAATTTGTTTTATGCCTGGGCTAGTGGTATGCTGTGATTAATAAATAATAACATATGATGTGAAACCCCCAGAAAACGTGACCTAACATTACAGGGCAATGCTTTCCCTGTTGGATGCCTCCAGACTTACCCAAGCACTGGGCTGGCTACGCGTGCCAAGGGCAGCACCCTCCTGACCTCCTTCCGAGGGGAGTCAGCTTGGCAGGAGGGAAAACAGCAAGGAGAGCACTGCATTAACAGCACTGTCCTCTTCTGCTACCCAGGGTGGCCCAGTTACAGCTTCCCTAAGCATCTTTCTGCTGCAGCACTCCATAAGATAAACCATCAGCATAAGGCTAGACACAGGAAAAGAGTAAAATCTGCTGGAATAGCTCCAGAAATGAGGAGTCAATCAGCACTGGGCAGCACGTCAGCCAGCACCAAGAGATAACTAACACATCTATTAGCAAATTGCAGGAGGGGAAGAAGAACTTCATTCTTTCATTCAAGAACTGAAGAAAGCAGTGAGGCAGCTTTGCAGATGAATTCTTCTGACAAAATAGAACTGGAAAAAGTGGATCTCTAAGGAGGGAGATAGCAGGGGCTGCTACGAAAGGTCTTGGAACAACAACAGAAAACGAACGTGTGCTTGTTGTAGAAAAGAGAAGCATACGGAAAGATACAAACAAGAGTACACAGAACAAGAAAGAGGCAAAGGAAATCATCTTTTGAACAGCATTTTGAAGAAAATTTTGAGGGCAGGATCAGGAGTCTTTGTCTCCTGTTTTTCCCCATTTGTGAGCTTGGGAGACTATTGAAATCAGGAAAAATCATTAGGGAAAGAGAATGGAAAGAGAAAATCAGAACAAAAGGAAAGGAATAGATCACTGGAGAAAGTGCAGGAGTTAGAGACATGAATGAAAAACTGCACCTGTATGAAACAGTGAGTGAGTAAAGGAAGTAAAGGCAGTAAAGGAAGGCATAAGCAGAGATGAGCTGATGGGAAGAACCAGGTAACATCCCACCTTTTAATTGCATCCTTTGATAGATCAGCATGAACCAAAACGAATAAGACAATAAAGTGAGTAACTAAAATTCTACCACAAAAATGAGTTCTTTTTCAGATCCTTACTACATACAATATGGTAGATCTCAAAATGTAATCTGTAGTGGTATATATGATATAAAACAACTAGCAGAGAGCAATTTTACCTACCAAGAAAGTTAACAGAGAAAAGGACTTTTTTACAACATATATTTAAAGTACACAAAAGAAAAGTAGTATAGCAACAGTCAACTTGATAAGGTGCTGACTGAGATAATACTTTCTTCAAAAATAAACTAAATAAGAATCTCTCAGCATCAGAAAAAGTCCAAGTAAAGGCCATTTTGCTGACAAGGTTAATAGACAGGAAAAAAAAATACTGCTATATAAAAAAAAATTACAAAAGTACAAAATCCCAAGAATAGTACTACATTGTGGAGCCTGGCCAGCACACATCTACTTCTCCTCCTCTTGGCTTTGAGGGACACTTTAACTTCTTTTTCTTGGTACTGTAAAGATACAGATTCCTCAGTCAGGAGATTTTACAGTGGCATCAGCAGCAGAGACACCTGCCATCTTTCTGAAGGCATTGCTGGAACTTTCAGCTAATAGCAGGAATAAGAGCAGGGCAGCTGCAGGAGGTGTCAGGTTTTAACTGGGAGTCCTTCATCTCACTTCTGTGGCAGACAGCTGTGCCATTCTTGCAAACCCTCCCTTTCCTTCAACAGGATGAGGGGAAAAGAAACAAGACAAAAGGAAAAAACACCAGTGGAATGTTATAAACCTCTTTCATTGTTTCTTTAAAAAAAATAATTTACATCTGGCACATCAGTATATTCTGTCCTATTTTTTGCTCTCTCCTATACACAATTCTTCCTTTGCATCACAAGAGCCCAGTACAGGGGCTGCCTACACTGGTCTCGTGTAAATTATTAAGTTGCAGAGAGGAATAGTTATTGTGGTACATTGTTGCACATCCAATATGCATTCAGGACTGCAGCTGGCTCATGACCTTCCTGAATAAAGATGTAACCCTTTAGTTAGGTTTTGTTAGGTCTCTAGCAGAATTTCAAAGAGGGACTTGACAGAGGAACAGCAAGACCTGTTGATACCACTGATAAAATGGGCAAGTGCTCTCTCTTCATCCACTTTATCAAAGTAGGCACTTCGTAACACAACAGGAGTGTCAGAAGTTTTTTCTTCTCAGACACATAATGTTTCCCTGACCTAGGGGAAGAATATTCTCCTATATGATTCAGAAATGAGTTTAAAGTGATTTTGCCTTTCATGTCTCCCAGAAAACTAAGAACATGATGACACTTTCACTCTAATTATGAAACATTTCATTTTTTTCTTATGTAACTTTACAGAATCCTTAACAAGTGTTCCCAGTAATATTTTCCCACTCATGCCCTCAAATTAGGCATTTGTCCTTTAACTTTTCTTTGTTCCGGTTCAGCTTCTTAAAAAAGGAATCTACTTGTTCTCCTAGACTTTAAATGATTAAATGAAAGATTATCTGCAGGGTAATTTTGGTACATAATGTGGTTTTATTTTGACCCTGCAATCAATGCACTGACAGTGCATACATTGAAGACTGACACTACACAGTGAAAGCTTTGGGGGGTAAGGATTGCTAATGTTGCCTAGTTATAGGGCTCTTCACTGGCAACACTCAGTTGCACTGGAGTACACCTGCTGAAATCCATCTCACTCTGTCAAACAGCCTCACAACCCACCTGAGACAAAGATGACTCCAGGAGAGGCTGAGCTGTCATTAGAGAAATCTTCCTCTGCATGCATCAGTTCTACTTAAAGGGATTATACCAACTGCAAATAATAACCGTAATAATTAATTCCCCTTGGGTATAGTTCCCTTTTCAAATACAGGAATAAATTCAAAGCAGTCCATAATTTTTTAAACACCTATGGATATGAGTTCCTTTGAGTTCTGCCAAGGCCCCATGTACTCCCATTGAGAAGTGCTTTGGCTATCAGAGACCACACAGGAAATTCAGGAAGTGAGAACTGGGAGCTGTGTTCTCAGGGTGGGCTCCAGCAGCCCCAACCTCATGGGGAGAGAGGAAGATGTTCATCCTCATCCACACAGCTTCGTCTGTTGCCACCCCTGCATCCAACATTTCACTTTATTTACAAGTACTTCTGGATCCTAGTTTATAGCAGCTGTAGTTTTTTTAGCTAGTTTGTAGCACCAAAAAGGCCTAAGCCACTGCCCAATCTGAAAACAAGGATGAACTATAAACTATTTATTAAGCCTAAGTTTATTTTCAGTGTGTCAGAATTGATTTGCTCCATTCTTTTCTAGGGCTATTGTATCACTTATGGAAAGGTTACTGAAGGAATCCCCAAACACTGAGAAAATGAAATATATGACAGTGTAATTTGTCAGCCTACCTGTGCACACTGCAGGTCAGATTTTGATGGGTGAGGTGAATTTGGAGCTAAATTCAATTCACTCATTTCATTGGCACAACTACCCACAGGTAATACAGATGCAGAGATAATAAGAAATTCGACTAGTTTGTTAGCAACAGCCTCTAAAATAATAAACACACACACAAATAAACTTATGTTTATAGCAGCCTGTTCTGCATCAGAATTACACTGGCTTCTTTGACCCAGGACATCTCTGACTATTCAGTACTGCAGCACACAAGCCCCACACAGTTGACATCAAGCATTCAAAATTAAAGGTCACCTTGAAACTGTCATTCATTACATGCTTCATCTAACTTGGTTTTATCCAAAGCTTTATTCTTAGTCTTACCCTTCTTATTCCTAAATCAAGATGTATGACCAAGGACCATCTTATGCATTTGCCAGGTGGAATCATGCACAAGCACAAGGAAAAGCCCAGGAAACCTTTATAGATGCTCTCTCTCCAAAGCCATGCCATGCAAGCTAAGGAATGGCTGCCCAAAGGGTTGCAGAATTTATTGTGGTTTGTGGGGGAAGAGAATTTAGATTTTGCTCAAAAGTTCTTACGGGGTCATTTAAGGGGATTGTGGAAATACACAAGACTTCCTATGGGATGATTAGAGGAAGGACCAAAGGTGGGGAATGGGAAGGATCTAGGTTAATAGGTCAGGAGCAGAAGTGGACAAAGAGCACTAAAGCAGTCAATCATGCAAACAGGCTTCTGGTCCATTCACTTGTCTGCCTGAGCCCTAAGCTTGGCCACAGCAGTGTATCCTATTTCCTCATTTAGTCCCATTTCTACCTTCTATGTGTGTGCACATCTTGCTCTTTGCCTGCATGTGTTCCTGAATGCCAGTGATTTTTTGAGCCAGAGCAGCCAAAGAGTGTGATGAGAAGTTACCACACATCAATAGCAGTGAAGATGTGCCATACATAATTATTACTGCCCAGATTTGCATATATGTACAAAAACAGTGTGTATATCAAGATAACCATTGGCTGGATACACAAATTTAAAAATTCTTCATTATTTTTCAGCAATTTTAGCCCACATAAATATACTGAGAACCAGAAAATAACATAGAAACTTTACCAACAAGAAACCAATAAATTAATTTAATAGCTTTATGTCACTATGTATCAGTCCAGGAAATCAATTCTGCCAGGGACAGATAGATATCCAAAAGTGTATGCAGTTATCCTCCAGCTGCCTGCCATCCAGTAAGTCCCAGGTTTATTTAGTCTTATTAGTTATTTGCCTAGATTTGTCATTGATGGATGCCGTGCACTAGTCATTTGATAGAGCTGATAGCCTTGGAAATGTACACACTGAGAGTTTCCAGAGCACAGGAATAACTAAACTACTCTAAAGGATATAAGTCCTAAGAGAAAAATACATGACACTTCGGGAATGGATTAGAAAGGTAAGAAAAACCCAAGTAGGGCACAAAAAATTTCAACATTCTTGTGAATATTCTTTTTAATTTTCTATCAGAATTTGTTCCCATCCAGTGTCCAGAGATATATATTTGTGAACAAGTTTAGACAGAAGACTACCAAGAAGTGTAGGTGAATGTAATATATTTGTCAAAACAAGACAATTACTCCACAAGAACTATCTAGATATCTCAGCCTCAGGAGACCAGAAGCTTTGAAAAGTGGAGAGGAGGTTGCTAAATGTAAAACAAACCACTGAGCTCCAGCTCTTACCTGAGATGTGTGTGGGTGCACATGCACACGCATGGGGTTGTCTCACAAAAGCTGCCAGTAACCCTCGGGCTTCTAAGGACTCTCAAACCAACAAAACACAGAGAACCACACTCACTTTGTTTTGTGAAAATTATAACCACAGAAAGAGAAATTAATGTGTGAAATCAAATCCCCAGCAGCTGAAGCAAAGTAATACCGTTAATACTTTTCTAGCACAGAACTTTGAAACAGAAGTGCATGTGAATCAGGATCCTATTCTTAAAACATAGCTTCATTAACTACCAGCCGAGAAAGCATAGCACAGTCCCTGTGACCTGGCTGAAGTGTCATGTTCTTTCTTTAGTGCTTTTGCATTTATTCTTGGTCTAATACACCTGAACTTCAAGAGAGTCACCTTCCTGAGGGACATTCTTATTAATATTCTTTCTGCTTTAAAGTCAATGGCAATTTTGCAATTGCCTTTAGTGCAGCTGGGAATACATCTAAACAGGACTTAGCTAAAGCATGGGATTTGTTAATGGATGGGATAAACAGCTGAAAATTCTTTTCTTCATACGCCTTAGAAAACAATATTTTGACTTTCAGGAGGCTTGCATTGTCTTCAGTGGCTGTTGTAGTGTCTATACTGCAAACTTGCAAGGGAAAAATGTCTTTATGCACAGAAATTACCAAAATTCTTCCTCTGTTTGGTTCCAGTGTGAAAAAACCAGTATACAATACAGCAAACTGTAGCTAATATAAAATAGTGCACCTGTGGAGGTGAAATTGCATTGATAGTTACTGCATTTCAGCTATTTTATCTTCATCTTTTTAGACATCAAACTAGCAATTGCCTACCAAAACATACTGCAATCTTCAAGTATTTGTAGAGCTTGTCATTAAAGGTTATATTAACCAAAGAATCAATTAATTTTTCACCAGAAATACAGCAACACAATGGTATCTGATACTTTACTACAGAGTAACCTAGCAACCATTTTGTTATCCATGTGTTTATCAAGGTATATACTTTGAAAAAATAGAAAATTCTGTATTACAGATTGAGCCAGTATAAAAATTGCCATAAAGTTGACACTGTGTATGTGAATACGGGACAGAAAAAGGTGGTAGCTAATGATGTAAAGCTTTATTAGAAGGACCTCTATGTGACTTTTCCTATATTGGTTTATCTTCTGGCAACTGGTATTGTGTGAACATTTTTTTAGCTTTACAAATTCTCCTATATAAGCACACATACATACATATCTAGTGATCTCTTCTTCTGTTAGACCTATAGGGACAGAACCCAATGATTTATATAAAGTTTTAATTATTCTATTGTTTATGATAATAGAATACATGAAGACACACATAATTCTATATTCTCAGTAAGCAGGATACTATTTTAAGTGTTATCTCTGTGCCCTGGTGTCACTCAAGATAGAGTGAAAAGCAATTTATGCCAAACTTAGTATTACCTCTAAATTATTACCAGATTTTAAGAACTAAATGCCAAACCTATCAAACCTCAATTTAATCTTAATTTGATGAGAAAGTGAGCATATAGTGCTGCACTTGTCAAAAATTCCATTTCTTCCCTGTGAAACCAGTGCCAGCAATGTGGATCTGGTCCAACAGCTGGATCTCAGATTAAATATCTGCTCAAGACCTTTTTAGCTCCTTATCTCAGAGAAAAAGAGGAAAACTTTTGATGGCTCACCTGTAGCGCTGGATATTCTGCAAGGTATGATCCTCCTTCTCTTGTATGCATTTGTATATACAGAAGTAAGCTGTACTGTTAGTATTTGGGTTGTTGTAAAAGTGTTTTCAAAGGTCTTTTGCCTTTGAAATTTTTGATGTGAAGGTCACAACACACTGGCATTCCATTCACTGGGGAATGGAGGTCTGTAAAGAGAAACCTGGTATAATGACACATGACCAACTATTTAGTGTAAGATCAATAAGCCCTATGTGTTAGCAGGCTATTCCTTCATTAAACTGCACTTGACAAACAGGTTATTGTTTTGAAGGTGATGTCTTTTAGTGCTCAGCATTGGCCAGAATATCCTGACACAGATGTGCAGTGGGAAAAATTATTTGAATCTTGAAAGCTTCCTGTAACATTCCTGCATGATATAAAAGTCTGTAACTTATGTAAAGCATAATGAATTGCTGAAGCAAAAACCTTTCACCTACAAGCAATCTGTTAAACACCTACACTTACCCTTTAGAGTATTAGTGGACCCCTGTAGCTGTTGATTGAAGAGAAAAATGCGGAGCAGTTTTTTGACAGAAAGCTTTCAACATTTGCAACTGTAAAATGTTGCTGTCCAAATCTGTAACAATTTGGCTTTCTGGGGCTGCCAAATGCTGCAAATAACTACCTGCCTAGAAAGCAAAGGGGCAGAAATAAAAGAAGTACGCCTTCAAGATCTCCATCCTCCTTATGTTGCCACTCAGCCTGCCTGATACAATGTGACAGGAAGCTTTAAAGTATGACAAAGACAAATCCTGATTTAATTCAAAAACTAAGATCCCTCTCGTTGCCATTCTTGAATTGACACACGTCTCTTTCTGACATTCCTGAGATTGTTTCTAATGTAAAACTCCCAATGCAGCCCCCCAATGTAAGTGCTGACTGATTCATTTTCATCTGATTCCTCAGAAGAGTTAGTAGGTCAGGCAGTGGAAAAGGCTGCTAGATGAGGAGATAAATGGTTTTTGGACACTAAGCAAAAAACATCTATACAAGTCTTTTACCTAATGACTGTTTGTTGTTGTCAATGAAATGGTAAAACTCAGGGACTTCAAGAACTGTTTCGTTCTATCCCAATACCTACCTTTTTAATATAAAATTTAAATAAAACTTGCATTAACCCAGTAAAAGTAATTTGAATTAAAACCCATGAAAATGAGTGCACCCGGTGTGCAATGGAGACTCCCAACAGATTAGAAAACATGGTATTTCATACTGAAAAAAAGCATATCACCTCTCAGAAAGGACCAATAATTTGTCAAGTTAAGTCAGTTTTCTCTAAGGACAAATTCAACAGAATTTGTGTGAGCCACAGAAGCAGGAACATTTAATGCTTCACCATCAAAAGCTCTGGGATACTTCAAGGGCAATCTTCCTTCCTTCCCTTGGCACAGCTCAAATTGCTGGCCAATTTTGTTTTATCCAAACCCAGAAGCACAGCTCCTAACTAGGATGGCAAGATTTTGGTTCTAAAAGATAAATTCAAAGAGAACAAGTCCATGGTGCCTGTTCCTAGAGCTTTGAAAATTTTGGGGGGGTTGGGGTTTCTTTCTTTTCTTTTTTTTTTTTTTTTTTTTTTTTTTTTTTTTTTTTTTTTTTTTTTTTGAGTGGGGGGGTTTGATTTACAGGTACATCAGTGATACTCAGTTCAGATAAATTGAGCTGTTTTCTCTGAAGTTTAATTTGAGGGATCTCATAGAAATATAACACAAATTTCTGAAATATCAGTGGAATCTAGACATCTGTGACAGGATTTACCAGTATATTTAGGAATTATGTTCTTTATTCTGATCATCTCCATCCAGCCAAGGTCACATAGGCTTGCCACATGAATGGATATGCTGAACTCCAATCAGCCTTGCAAAGATACTGCAACCATTCAAATGTGATGCTATTTATCAGGGGGAAAAAAAAGATTCAAAGTAATGGAAATCTGAGCTTTGCTTGGCACATTATTCTAGTTAAAGAAATGAGAGTTTGGCTTAAAACCTCTATGAGGTAAAATAATGATGAATATACAAATGAACATGAACAAATATGCTACTAGTAGGCAAAGTAATGACAGCCAGTCTATATTTTATTTTGTTGCTGAAAATAAACATATATCATGTTTATCTCTCTCACTGAAGCAATCCAGATTTCAAATAGACATTTAAGCAGTTAGATGTGTTCTTAGCAAAAATCAAATCCGGTTAACAAAACAAATATTCATGTGTCAAGCTGTCACAGTGTTACTTTTTACTAATGAATTTAGTTAGTTATCTTTTCAACAGACAAAAATTTAAGAACCGTAATTGGTAACCATGGTCTTCATAGTCCTTCAGTAACTTCTTACAGCAACACTGTACTACAAAACTATATCTGTAATGTAACATATACACCCTTAAGTACAATAATGGACATTAAAAGCATGTTCCACAATGTATCTGTTAAATCTATTATATAAACTGCCAAAATAAAGTACCACATGGGCTCACTTTCAGCTATTTGAAAAGCATTAAAAATTCATGTTATATGAACAGGAACATCCAATACTCAGCTTTTGTAAGTGAATATTTAAGATGCACCATAAATTATGGTTCAGACTAGCAGTGCTTTAAAACACTCTGGATGTTAATAAAATCACCATACTATAATGGACACACAAAATAAGTCACATCAGCCTACTGATGCTTGCTGTTATAATATATCTGTAAAACTCAGGACTTCTGTGATGCATTAGGTTCCAGTCCCATAACAGGAGTTAGCTATTAGACTCTTTCACATGGAAGTGTGCTTTGGTTTAACCCCTGCTGGCAGCTCAGCATCACACAGCCTCTCACTCAGCCTCCCCACCTGCCCCACAGTGTGATGGGGGAGAGGATCAGAACAAGCAAGAGAAAACCTGTGGGTTGAGATAAACATAATTTAATGAAACAGAAAAGGAGGAAAATAACAGTAACTATAAAAGAATTAGAATATGCAGAACAAGTGATGCACAAGGCAACTGCTCACCAGTCAGTGACTGATGCCCAGCCAGTTCCTGAGCAGTGGCCAGCCTTCCCCCCCAGTTTATTGCTCAGCAGATGTCATATGGTATGGAGCATCCCTTTGGTCTCTTGGTTATCTGTCCTGGCAGTGTCCCCTCACACCTTCTTGTGCCCCTCCAGCCTTCTCACTGGCAGAACACAATAAGCTGAAAAGCTCTTAACTTAATATAAACACTGAATAGCAGCAGGTAAAACATAAGCAGGTCATCAACATTATTTTTATACTAAATCCAAGACAAGCTATTAGAAAGAAAATCAACTCTATCTCAGCTGCAACTAGGAAAAAGACTCAATTTATAGTTTTTATATTTGATGGTACAGCCACAGATGTTGTCTCTCCACCAATACTCAAAAAAATCTTTATCCTATAAGCTTTTACTTAAAAAAATTATAATCACTTGATGAAAGGAAAACCCAACGCTTTTGAAGCTATTTGTCTATCCTCAAAATCCCATTACTTTATTTGTATGAATGTCTCATGGAACCTCTGGTGTTTTTTTCCTTCAAATCTGTGCTGACAAGACTTGCTGAACTAAATTGTTCAATAATGCATCAATCTGTTATTTTGTATTTATGATGTAGCTCTTCCCTCTCCCCCCACAGCGCTGTGCTGAAGTTTGGAGCCAAGCATGAGTTACAAGCCTGCAAAGCACTGTGTGTGCTAATTGTGCTTTATATATTATTAATATGCAACGCATCCTGATACCAAGCTTCCAGAGCCCCAAGGCCTTCTGAGAGAGTCAAAGAAAGAAGAGAGGAGATCCCACTTGTCCTCGGCGTTTTCCACCTCCTTTTGTCAGCCCCTGGCTGATGCTTTTCCCAGGGCTGAGGGAGGCAGGCCGTCACCCCGTCTCTCCCTGCTCTGCTGTCGCAGCGGTGCGCACGTGTGCGCTGCAGCGCGGCCGCGCTCCGGTCCTGGCAGACAGTGCCAAGCTGTTCATGCTTTGCTGACACAGATGCTTTCTCCAGGAAGACCCTTTCCAGGAAAACCTTGTTAAGCACCTGACAGAACCAATCTTCTTTTAATTACAAGGCACTTGGACCTTTGGATGTAATTACATGTATAAATAGAATGACTCACCCAATTTTCCTGCTGTTTGTAACTTACGTTTCATTATTTTCATTTAGCTGACAGAGAGCTGACAATTGTGGCCGTCCCTGGAGATATTGTAGTGAATCCAATTTACAGACATTCTTTGTAATTGTTTGGCAACAGACTGCCTGGCCATGCATTTAGGAACAGAGGTGAACTTTATATATACTAAGATGAACTCAGATCAAAGTACCACATCTAATTTTATTTTTAATTAAAACAGCAGAAATTTAAGAGAGTGTGGCAAACTGTACAGGCATGAGAGCCCATCTGGATGTATTTGACAGGGCTCCTGTCATGCTGACAACTTTTTTACAGCTCAGTGATGTCTAACAAATTCAAAAACTATTTTCTGGGCTTGTTAAGAGAAAATTGAAAGGGTCCAACAATGAAGCAGTCCCTGATTGCTGCTCAGCACTGCATCTTCTCTGCTGCTGCCCTGAATGCAGGCAATCCTGTGGGCTGTTACACTTGGCACGTGGGGACTGCTCCAGAAATGAGCATGTTACCTGCTCCTGGTGTGGGAGACAGAAGAACCATAAAGGTGTTTTTCTTCCTGGTAAATACACCCTTAACACTTAACAGCTCCCTTTGCTTCTCTTAAATTCATTACATTCCTTAAATAGGTTGCTTCCCTTAAATTCATTACGCAAATACAAAATCAAAAGCTTTGAAAGGACTAATATATTCTTATCAAGTAGAAGTTTCAGGTTTGTGGTCTTCCATGGCTTTGTTGAAATTTACCCTAGTGAATACTCCCAGCTCAGATGTACAGTCCCAAATCTCACATGGAGAGTCATGTGCCTACGTGGTAGGGCTCAGTCACCTGCATGGCAAAGATGGTATAGAAAATACCATCAAAACCTGCCCCCTTGGAGTCTTAAAAGGAAAAACATAAAAGTACAAACAGCTGCTAACAGCTTCCTATTATGCTCCCTCTGGAAAGTAAATACAGCCTATGGGGAATTTTCCAGAAGATAAAAACGGCTCAAACAAACTATAGGGAAAAGAAGTGAGAGAAAGGGAGAAGTTATGAAGACCTACAAAAACCACAGAAATTATAGCCTCAAAGCCTCCAGTTCATTTTGAAGTCAATCTGTTCCACTTCTATTAAGATGACTGGTGATCAGAAGACATTTAAGACCATTGTGTTTCTTTACTGGACCTTTTACTTTTAAGTAGTGTGATTTATTTTAAGCAGAGGTTATAAAAATACTAATACCAGGTTCTAGAATGTAAAAGAAAATCTTACTGGGATTCTTATGAAGGGATTAAATAAAGGGATTCTTAAAAAGAAAATACTATTTCCCTGTTGCATTCAAATTTATGTAGACATTCCTGTATTAGAAATAAATAGCATTATAAATGGAGTGAAAGTAATAATACAAAAGACATGATATAATATAACAGGAATTGCTGTATCGATTATGTGTTCCCTGTTCCTCCGGTCCTTTTGGTCCATTGCTTCTTAATTAGTATGGTGTGTGTCTACATTAATGTGATAGCCTGAAGCTGGAGTGCACTTCTGAATCAAATCTGCTGCCATTTCCAATTACCCCATTTTGTTTCAGATCTCAGGGTAACCTGAGAGCACACAAGCTCCATTTCACTGTATAGGCCTAGATGAAGAGCTGAACTTCACATGCTCACCTGATGTGCTCCAACCACTGACAGGTAATCACCCTGCAGGACCAGAAGAGTCAGTCCCAGTTCCCGTGACAGAGCTGTTGGGTCCTTGGCACCAGCTCTCGCCCCCTACAAAACATGTTGCACTGAACTGCCTGCTTAGGTAGATGTAGCTTTCTTTCATTCATGCCCACCACCTTGCTATATTTGCATCCTGATTGAAAATGTAGCAAATCTAAAATATAAAATCTTCTTAAGCCTTTTTTAAATTGTTTTTTGCCATTACATTCTTGTTAAAAATGTAACCAAGTTCTGGGGGTTTTCTTGACGTGCTGTCAATAAGCCTCTAGAGGAACACTTCCAGAGGCAGCTCAGTATAAGTCTTATAATGATAAAATAATCAAATAAATGTTCAAATGTGACATTACTAGAAACCATCAAATGTTTTCTCTGTTGTTTCACTGTTGTTCAGGTTTGGCTGGGATAGAGTTACTTTCATCTCAGCAGCTGGAACAGTGCTGTCATTATCCTCTGGCCCCTTATTGCGGGCCAAAAGGGCCTGTTGTGCTTTAAGCTCAGCTGGCAACTAAGCACCAAGAAACTGCTGGTTCAACCTCCCACGGCACGGTGGAGTGGGGAGGAGAATCAATAGTAAAAACTGTACATTTTGATAAGGACAAGTTAATAATTTAAACAAAGGAGGAGGAGGAGGAGGAGGAGAAGGAGAAGGAGGAGGAGAAGGAGAAGGAGAAGGAGAAGGAGAAGGAGAAGGAGAAGGAGAAGGAGAAGGAGAAGGAGAAGGAGAAGGAGAAGGAGAAGGAGAAGGAGAAGGAGAAGGAGAAGGAGAAGGAGAAGGAGAAGGAGAAGGAGAAGGAGAAGGAGAAGGAGAAGGAGAAGGAGAAGGAGAAGGAGAAGGAGAAGGAGAAGGAGAAGGAGAAGGAGAAGGAGATGAAGAAAACTATGATGATGAAGAAGAAGATAAAACTGCGGCAAAAGAAGTGATGTACAGTACAATTGCTCACCACCCACTGATTAATGCCAGACTCTGCTCTCCTTCTGGGCAACTCCCCCAGTTTAAACACTGAGCATGAGGTTCTCTGGTGTGGAACATCTCTTTGGCCAGTTTGCTTAGCTGTCCTGGCTGTGGTCCCCACCAGTTTCTTATGCCCCGCCTCACTGGCAGAGAATGAGACAAGAAAAAGGCCTTGACTCAGGATAGGCACTATATAACAACAACAAAAACGTCCATATGTTACCATTATTATTCTAATACTGAATCCCAAAAACACAGGACTGTGCTAGACACTGAGAAGAAATTAATTCTATCCCAGGGAAAACCAGGACAACTGTGAATATGTAGTGAACTCCCTTTTTTCTGACTGGGGATAGAGTTGTGGAAGACACAGATCAAACCAAGCAATTCCCAGAAAACCTTATGTTAACTGAGTTAATATGAAGCTGGTGATAAAAGCAGTTACTATTTGGACAGTAAATCCCCTCACTGTGGCTCTCTCATGGTTTCCACAGGTGTTCACCTGCACTCATGCAGTGAGAGCAGCTGTAAGGACAAGGCCGAATGGTCACTCAGAACTGGACAACTGCACTGGCACACTGGTGGCTTCTAGGTGATGTTGGAACATTCCCTCACGGGGTCCCTGACATCTGACACATGTATGACTCCACAGTCCCTGTCAGCAGGCAGCAGCTCTTGCCCTCTCAGACATGCCCAAGTTATCCAAAGCTTGGCTGATGTTGGTGGGCTGTGGCCTCTTGATGTGTTGGCTGATTTGGGATGTTTATCACTTCTGGTGGATTTAATGGGACCATTTACAGCTTTTTGGGAGACTTTAACAGGTTGCCTCTCACCACATACTTTCCACTCCTAGCTGTTGTTATCTGGTAAACTTTTGTCCATCCATACACATTCTTGCACACTCACAGAGAAGGGGCTTTCGCATTAAATCTCTTACCTTCTTCGTGTCCTGTACTGAAATCTGGAAACAAAAATTATTTTCCAGCTATATTCTCAACTAGAAAAGACTTTGATTCTTCTATTCTCCTGGAAAAATCTCCTGGTTCATTTTCTCATTTGATTTTTGCCGTCACGCAGATAATATTGTCCAACAGAATAACAAATTAGAATAGTTTCAATGCATATATTTAATGACACATTTTTAAATAAAGATAATGAACATAGAGTTTTAACAATAATTTGAGTATTTTACTTAGGTTTTTTTGTTTCAAAATGTCAACCTGTCTGCATACTTCTCTTGTTTTGTTCCCAAGTTCAAATGATGCAAGAAATGTTTCTTATGAGAAGCGTCTGTGTTGAAATAAAGGGTTTTTTATTTTTTTAGTTCATGATTTTCAAATACCTTTCACAAGTCTGTGTCTAAGTACCAGGAATTAAAACTAATCTGGAAAAAATGGGGTCTTTTAACAATATAATACATAAGAAATTTAATGCATAAGAAATTCATAGTTAGATAAATGCCATCAAACTAGAAACAGCCACAATTACATGCTCATGGGCCAATATCTCAACAAAAGCTGCTTGCTCTCTTTGCCATGGCTGAGAATTAGAACAACAGCTGCTGACATCCAAAAGTGGAGAAGGCTTTGAGCTCTCTCACAGAGGAGTAATCATTTCTTCCCTTACAGCCATGTTACCACACTGTCCTTTGCACAAATACTCAGTAGTTGCTGTCCTTCCTGCTTTGCTGTGTTAGCTCTAAATCATCATTCATATTTCTCCTTATCATAATCTCAAATTATTTTTAAGACTTTTCTTTATTTAAATTTAGTTAGAAGTAGAAGATGCACAATTTAGACTTGTATGTAAAACCAGTTGATCAGTGCAAGTTTGGAGGAGATATGGATAATAAGAAACCTGTTCTTAATTATGTCACCATCCCTTTTGGGTTTTATCTCTTACATGAGTCTGGCTATACCCAGCCAGACTGCTCTGCATCTGAATAGACAAGTGATTCAGCAACATTTCAGCTTGAGTTCCATCAATTTATTCATATAGCTTGGGAGGGTGAAGCAGAGAAACTATTCACCATGGCTGAAAAATAATGTCACATGTGTCTTCAGAAAAGGAAAGGAGGAAGATTGGGAAACTAGAGGCCAATCACATGGGCTTGGAGTCAGACTCAAAACTTGAAAACAAAATGGTAGAGCATGCAGTAAAGCACTTTCTGAAATTATGTTTTTATGGAGTTAAAATGACAACATTTAAAAGAGAAGGGGGCTAAAAAGAAACGGAAGGTAAGAAATACTGAAGAAAAAACATGGCAGAATGAAGCTACAGAAAAAGTAAGCTAAGGGGAAATTATATATAATAAATAATATAAATAATGCTAAAAAAACAGAAAATAAGTATGTGTTGGGGAAGAAAAATATATAGAAAATAAAGAAAACGAACGAGGGAAAATTGTTATATAAGAAAAACAGAGGGCATAACATCAATTCACTTTGCTTAAGTCACCCTTGGCACCCAAGTCTGCACTTCACTCATCTTTATTCTGTAAAACATATTTGCCAAAGTCCATAAAGAAGACTGGAACAGAAAGAATCTGTTGTGAACTCTCTGGGCCTTTGCATATTTTTAAATAATTCAAAATATCACAGAAAAGAAACTGATAAAGTAACACTTTTCTGTTTCTCATTCCAGTGCAGTCAGAATTTATAACATCACTTGGAAAAATATGTTTATTTTTTCCATATTGTCATCCTTTTATGTAGTACTAATTTTTAAATTGTACATTATAATCACAAGAGATCACTACCACACTGTAAGTTACCTGAAGACAAGAAAACTAAACTGTATTTTAATCAAAAGGTGATAAAATAAAGCAGTTTGTAACAGATTTCAAACCTTTAAATTCCCAGTACAGTAAAGAAAGTTGTTTTCATATTGTGTAGGAAAACCAGCCTGCACCACTGCAGTGCTTCATCTGCATCATTCAAGACATCATCACTGTAATTATCATTACTAAAATAACACTACTTGCATGTTACATATTTAACTATAAGCATACCATAATTCCTCATTAACAGTGCTGTATTACTAACCTGAACATGTTACTTGGAGATTGATGAGAGCTATTCACAGTCACAGGAAGTCCAAGATACCAGCTGAAAGGCTGAGAAAGCTGTACGTAAAATTGTGTATTACAGCTGCCTTGTGTGTGGCAGGCAAAGCCCCCAGGTGTGAGAGGAGCTGTGCAATGCAGTGCACTCCTTGGGAGTGGATGCTGCTTGGTACAACCTATATCCATGTATAGCTGGGCAACTATCAACCAGGGAGAAGGGAAGAGAGGAAAAAGAATATCAAAGGTCAGCTTGGTGGACTGCCATTCATCCTGTGTGTGAGATTCCCTTGTTGGCCCCACAAGAGAACAGAGACTCAAGCAGGGGATTCAAATACCAGAAAGTCTCTTCAAATTCTTAGTCTCCACTTCACCTAAGGTACTAACTGTATTTATACTGCAAAAGGGAAATAAAAGAAAATGGAAATATTGAAATTTGCTTTTCAATAACAAACAATTATTTTTAGAAGTGGGACCAAAAGGGTACCTGCTGACACTGGTGCACAGGGCTGTGCTGACAGCAGCCTACCTTCTCTGCTGTCTCCTTTTTTTTGCGTTCACCTGTCCACGGCACCTCTGTCTCTTTGCTCTATGTGTTATGAAAAGCCCAAGCAACCACTGAAGTGAGGTTTTTACCTTTCTCTGGTTATTAATGGGATTCTCTGTCTAAACAAAACCTTATTTCTTGAAACTTACTGGAACCTAATCTTGAACTCTCTCCTGTTCATGAAAAAGCACTGCAGCACTAGTTAAAGCAATAGCTATGGGAGCTGTGGGAACACAGGTGGCAACATGAATATTGAGGAACTGTTTTTCTAAATAGGAATGGCAGTTTAGAGACCAGAGGAACACAACAGCCCATCAGCCCATGAGACTCCTCGCTGCCTCCTTTCTTCTTGCTTGTTAAGAGAAGAGTAACAGATTTTACCTAAGATCAGAGGAAACTGTCTGATCCCAGTGGGCTTTGGGGACCCGAGAGGTCTTGCTGAGGAACCTACCACTAGTTAAAAGCAAACAGCTCATCACACAGCAGGAAGGGATCTGAAAAGATGGAAATGAGGCACATAAATGGGAAGGAGGGATTTGGATGACAGAAAACTGGTAAAAGAAAGAATAAAAAAAAGAGAGGGTGAGGAAAAAGATAAAGAAATATGGGCTGAGGGACGAAAAAACCACAAACCCAACCTGTGCAGAAAAACATCATAAACTTCCTGGGGCTGCAGTCCCCTTTTAAAATCCCCAAGGATCGGCAAGTAGTTTGAGCTGACAGTAAGATGCAAAGCACCCCCTGACATTTCTGGGAAGGGTTCTTAGCTGAAGAGCAGCACTTTTTCTCATAGATACATCAGAATCATTAATTTGCTGGCCCTCATAGTTCAGCACATTAAGGCCAGATCCTCCTCTCTCCCTCTGCTCACAAAGATGTTTTTTCCTGCATCTTGTGTTCAGGTGAGTGGTTTTCCACTGCTGACATTTAGTATTGTTCAAGGCAAAGAGGCTGTGTGACCAGACCTCTTTATCAGCAAAACAGTAAACACATTTGTAGTGTTACTAAATTTTGGTTGGCTGTCTGAAAGGAAAACTAGACTGAGTGATAACAGGCTGGAATACCCTGAGACTCAAGCAAATCAAAGACTACTTTAATGGGGACCATGAAAAGTCTTTTGAAAAAATTCAAAGAGCAAAATACTACATAGTGACAAAAAAGAAAAAGATTGTCTTGAGGGACTTAGTTAGTGGCTTTTCCTCTACAAAGAGCATTAGCATAAAAAGACACACGGACCTTCTGATGAAAAAAAAAAAAAAAAAAAAGAAAGAAAAAAAAAGAAAAGAAGTAGACAAATAAATATCCCTGACCACAACTCTCCTCAGTCCCACTAGTTCTTACAGAATTTTTCTAAGTCTCATCAGCTGCTGAGACCACCTGGAATAGCTCTAGTGAAGGTTCTATAAACATTCTCGCCATAGTATAGGCTATTGAATGTGGCTCTAGCTTTCTACCTGTGGGCTGAATGGAAGAACACATCCAGAAAGCAAAATTCCTTCTTGGGTAATGAGTTCCACACGAGACAGCTTCAGCCACTGAATCACATAGTCTCTACAGGAGTTTTCAAGAGAGCTTCTAGAAAAGTTGGGTGAATACATATATTCTCTCTCAAAGACAACACTTCAGGATAAGAAGACTAACTGGCAGTAGTTCTGAGTACAAGATGGAGCTGTATGTAGGTCTCTTTCTTTTGGTGACAGAGCTGCACTGACAAACATCCATCCTTGCTGCAAGCTTCCTCATGAGGGCCTCTTCTCTCAATACTTTTACAAAAAGAGCATCCATGGTTCACTCCTTGCTTCCACCCTTACAAAACACTGCAGACGTATGAATGTCAGCCTCCCATTGTGCCATATCCCCTTTTCCTGGGAGACAGAAACAGATCCTCCAGCCTCACCACCCATCACCACTGCCTGCTGAGCTCCTGCCCAGCTCCCTCCCAAAGCCTGCTCTGGTTCTGCTCATGACTGCTACCTCAGCAGCTGTCTTTGGATTGCAGGCCTTCTGCTGCTCCTGTTGCCAAGGTGAATATGTGATTTTTGATTCTGAGCAGAGTCAGCCTGGATCCAGAAATGGGTACTATGTATGGTCCTCCACCACAATGGAAATTTGGCCAGGGCAGCACTGAGCAGCACCAAAAGTCCTGGTGCTTCCTGTGTGTAGTGCCCACTACCAAGAGCTTACTGCAATCCATCTGGGGGGCAACACTGTCATTGCTTATGTCTGATGTGTTTCTGGTCACAGAGCAGGCCTTAGGAGATGCAAAGATCTGAATTTCCCAGATCAGGACACTACATGTGCACTGCCATAGCTGCAGTTGCAGGATAGTGCCTACCACCTCCTTGTCCCAAGGCTGCTGTCACTGCAAAGGACACGCCACTGACTTCCTCACCAAGTGAAGAAGAGTTAATGAACCTGCATGAGCCAGGGATGACTGATGGATGTTGCCCATTATTAGCAAGGAAAGCAAGTGCTGCTTAGAATATTTTGATATGTTGAGATGAGTCATGGGAATTCCTTATTTTGCATTATCAAGAGTCCATTCCAAACAGAAAACAACTCATATAAGAATGGCTATTTTCAGCTTTCAAGCTACCATCTGCTGAGTTCTTGTCACCACACAGAGAAGCTTGTAAGCATCTAACATCTTGGTGTTACAAGGTAAAACTGAAGAGTGTGAATCTGTCTGTGTGACAAAGCTGGCACTAAGACTCAGCTCTCAGCCCTCATCTGGTTGTGAGGTTACATTTTTCTCCTCTAAAATCTTAGAGTGATCAAATAAAAAGTTCAATCATTCAACCAGAACCTGATCCATCCAGGCTATCAACAGGAGTACTAATGTGAACAATTCATTTTGAAGTAAATGAAACTGCTCACAGAAAGTGGGTGTCCATAGCTCCTCTTTGGGAGTAGATGGAAGGTTAAAGCAAATTATGTTTTCTTTTAAATAGAAAAGAGAAACTGTCGGATGATTCTCCAACTTCAGTATTGTTAGCTGTTGTTAAATTAATAAAACATCTAGTACGTGAGCAAATTATCAAATGGCTTAAGTACAATTATAGCGCATTTCAAATATCAGTTCTAGTTATATTTTCCTTTGACAAAGTAATTACACTTCAAGAAACCACAATCAGAACAATTTTTCACTGCCAAATCTGAGAACAGAAGGTGAAAAGTTGCATTTAAATTATTTTATAAATTACTAACTTAACTTTTATATAATAAAAATCCATAATAGTAGAACAGCTTAAAAATAGACCAGAGAACTCCCATTTTAATCATATTTCAAGTTGTTCAATGATTTGTAATTTAATGAGCCTTAATACAAAGCTTATGTTTAGGATTTTTTTTCCCTCCATTAACTTGATTTCTTGATACTGAAAGTTATTTGGCTGCTATAGAGACAATACATACTTTTAATCAAAAATTCACGCAAAAGCAAAATTAGGCACAGACATTCCTGTCCCACCCCAGTTCCACAAGATATTCTGAACATCTGTTAGAGAAGACTGCACAATATTCTTGTGAGGAGAAGCTATTTACTTTCTGAGAATACTGGGTTCAGGGCTGTTGGGTGTAAAATACTGGTAGAAGAGACAGGAAGAGAAGAAATAAGTTAAAAACCCATCCACAATCCAAAAAGAGCGGAAGAAAATTGATACTTGTACCAAAGACCAGAGCTCTACATTGATTATTGATTATTGATAGGACATTGCTCAAGCAAACCCTTGACAAGTTCCACCAAAAATCTCTAACTGATAAGGAGGGTGAAGCAAGATTACCATAGGTCTAAAGGCATAAGCAAACCTACTGTGGGATATTTGAGAAAATTGTGGAAATGCCATAAACTTATTATGTAATGTTTAAGGGAAGAGGAAAATACATGCATCAGTATAGATAGGGGAGAACAAATAATGGGAAAAAGGAGAGCAGAGGAGGGCAGGTAAATGCCACCAAGTCCTGTGCCTGACCACTGCAATCTGTCATTGTAACTCTTCATTCTTCAATATTACCCTGGGTGAGAGTGCTCTCCATTCCATGCAAATCCATCAGAAGTCTGAGAGCTGACTAAGGGAGGGACCATAGGTCTGAGTCAGCTATTGGGCAATCCCAGGGTCTGGGACGTGGGGGACACCATAGGGCTGGACCTGCTACCAGAGAGGTCCATTTGTCCATGTGTGTGTGTGTGTCTGTGACTGTGTCTCTCTGTCTGTGAGTGTGTCTGTGTGTCTGTGACTGTGTCTGTCTGTGACTGTATCTCTTTGTCTGTGACTGTGTCTGTGTATGTATGACATCTGCTAGCACGACTGGATCCCAATTAAACAACCAGGACCAATTGTATTTCTCATGTTTCTGTCAGGAGGCCAACTCAGCCCAGAAAATGACACCGTGCCCCAAAGCCTCCTGGACTCGGCTTTCATCCCTCTGTAATCCCACTGCTTCCTAGTGCACACACACGCCTCTCCGGACGCGCCTTGTGCCACCAGAATCATTCTGTCAGGGCAGCACTGAATGAGGAATCATCTGCTCCATCCCTGTCAAGTGGACCTGATGCTCTTCCAACACGGGGCAGCAACGGATGCACAGAAAAACTCCCAAATTCCCTCCAGGCTGATTTTGATGAATTGCTCCTTCTGGATTGACAATGGAGGGATAACACGACTAGAGCAAGGAAGTCTGGTCCTCAATGCTATTTTCTCCTTTCCTCTTCAATATAAAGCATGAGAGGGGATTTTGATAGCACACAGAAGATTACAGACTTACTGAGGCCTGTAGGGTCTTCTGTGAAAGAAGGCATGGATGCTCCAGGGCAGCATGGTGATCTGGATGCAGTATCTTTTTAAGCCCCACCTCAGTCTCAAAATGCATTCAATAAGGTCTGAAAAAGTTTCAAGTAGCATTTCACACACTGCCTCAGCTACTTAGCTCTCCATGGTGCCCATGAGAAAACCACACACCCAAGAGAGCTCACAGAAAGTCTTGTTGGAGATGCAGGTTAATAGTGGGTTTATCTACACAGCCAGACTAGTAGCAGATTGAGAAAGAGAAGATAATTAGCAATTTTTGGATGTTAGCAATTTGCATTTTCAGAGAAAAATATTTGCTTTGAGGGTCTGACTTACAGTTTTGGCACCATTTCTGTTCCATTATTCCTTTGAGATGCTACAGACTGTGCAAATTCTCACTGATGGCTGTTTTACACGCCTTCCTTTCCTCCCATAATTAACATATGTTACATGCTTTGGGAGTCAAATAATTTTGTTCAAAGTTTTCCTTTTCCCCCCATATTCAGCTAATCACCAGAGCTATTAAATTTGCAATTTTTAGTTGTTTTCAATCCCACTCACTTTGACTGCAAGGTTCAGGGCCACTGCAAGCTCTTAGCAGCCTTTTGCATACATCCAAACAGCTCATACTGTTTTCGTTAAGGAGGAAATAATTATTTCTGCTGTATTCCCTCCACCATTTTGTGAGGTGAATCTCTTTCCCATTCTGTTCCACTGTTACATATCTCTTTGGTATCTTCCCACAGTAATGCCAGAAGCTGTGTCAGTGTTCAGGTTCTGAACATGAACAAGGTCCAAAAATAGTTTCTCAAGGTTCCTTAAAGGTCTTTTTGTAGCAGTGATTGTGAATAGAACACCGAAGAAACCAAATTGAGGCACATTGGTATTCAGATCCAAGCAAAAAGTATTAGTGTAGTCCTAAAAGTCATTGGCCTGATTTGTGGCCTGAATTATTATATTCCTCCAGGGTTTCAGTGATGACATGCTTGCCACATGCTGTCTGTTTAATATAGTTCTTTGTCTTTCTCAGGATTTTTCTGTAAAAGTCAGCATTTGTGCAAAGTAAAATTAAGGGAAGATTCGAAAGGCCAGGACCATGCTAGGCCCAGCATACACCTCATTCAGCCAACATGCCTCTTGTGTTGTCACCACGGGCACATCTCTGCCTTCTGCTCTCCACCTCACTCACAAGATCTCTTTGTTTCCCCCTGGAACATGAGGATGCTTCACAAAAATGCACATGAGCATAGGCTTGAGCCTGGGGTTTTCAGCAGCAGGGCTTCTGCGTTGATTATGAGCCAATCTGATGTTTTCCACTGATTATCATGCATGTTTCTCTCCTACACAACATCTAAAATGATTCCTCATGTTTCTGTTGTCCTCTCTCCTAACACAAGAGAAAAGGGAATTTCCTAATTCTGAAAGGCAGATGAGGAACACTCTCTCCAGGCAAAGCACGGAAAGCCTGTAGCCAACTTATTTCACAATATTCCTTTATGTCAACATCTTTCCTAGATGCCCCAAATGATTATGCATTGGTACTGATGAAGAAAATACCCAGAGGTATCATAATGCCAAGAGCTTTGGTGGGATATGTCTCCTCATTCTTCCTTCAAGGTACAAAACTGCTTCTCACTCAAGGAGACAAAAAAGAAACTTTCTGTATACTCAGAATATTAAATAACTGGAAACTTTGCACTTCTGCAACACATTTGGTACCTCCTGTTACTGGAGGCAAAATACTGAACTAGATAGATAAGTGTTTGAATAACAAGGCTATTGTTTATTAATATCATAAAAAATGACCACTGGTGAGCAAGGTGGAACAGTATTTGACAGCGGATCACTCAGTTCTTTTATAAATGCCAGCTGCTATGGCAGTCAGGAACAAGATACACAACTGCAATACCAGTAACTTTTGACACTTTTTTCCCTGTTTTCTATCTTTTCTTTATAAGTCCCATTAGTAATCAACAATTCAACAGTCTTACAGGTTCCCTTACTCAGAGCAAGAACTTATTTTAAACTTGATTTACCTGTTCCTTCTCAAACCATCTACCAGAAGCAGAAATGTTACAGCTTTAAAAATACATTAATACGAACCTGGGGGCAGGAGTTAATGACAGTCATTTCTACCTTTCTCTAAGTACTGAGTGAATATGCAAGGATTCAGAGAAATTCTTGCTTTTAACAGTATGCATCCTTCATTGCAATGTGAGGAACGAGGCGAGCTTCCTTTCTTTTCCAGGAAGACAGGCTTTAAAGGACTTAGCATTGCAAAGGAGTCGTAGGGTAAAATAACAGTACTACCATGCTTTCCTTTACTATTTCACCCCAGGTTGCCAGCACACCTAATATGCAGCTGCATTATCACAAAATCAATCAAAAAGAAGTATAGAGGATATTGAGGCCCTTCAGCCATTACAGCCACACAATGTGTGAATCAATGCCAAGGGGCTCAACATGTGTGCCCAGTTTCAGCATTTCCCTTGTGAAAAGCCCCAAATGTTAACTCTTGACTGCTTCTGAAATCTTGAGCATAAATATTTCTTTTTTAATAAACGTTTAAGTTCTTAATCATGACTCATTAGGGATATTATTATTCTATTTTATTTACTTACTTCTTGACAGGTTAAAGTTACAGACATAACAAAAGCTATTCTAAGAGTGACACTATGAACATATGACAAATGAAGAGAGATGTTCTGTTTTAAATGGCTTTTTCCCTTTAGGACTTTGTAAAATAAAAAAAAATGTTTATCCTGTTTTTAACATCTGACTCGAAGATCCAAATCTGCAGGTTTCTGATGAAACAGTGAAGTTCACAGAACTGGACAGCAACTACATCTACACCATGTATTTGAACAATTTAAGTATTTAAAGGAACTATCTTGTAAGTTTGATCCTTTGAATCCATAGAAATTGTAATCTGCTCTGTACAGTGGCCATACTAAATGTTCATTATTAAATGGTGTTGAAGAAGAAGGGAGGATGATAGATCACCACCACAACAAGGAAAACCATCCCCTCCATCTGGAGGCACCAGCTTTCCAAGCCTTCTGCAAAAGGATTGCACAGTCTGGTGTCCCCAAAGCACTTTGACATTCATATCCTTTGTAGAACTGTAACTCACTTAAGGCAGGCTTGATGACTGAAGTAGGCATCACCGTGGCAGGCAGGCACTGGCACTGGCAGAGGATATAGGCACATTTTAGACACTGTAAGAGTGTTTCATGTCTAAATCTCACCTTTCTCATCTTGCACTGTGAAGTTCAAGGATACCCAATAAATGAGTCCTATCTCATCTTTTGCCCTCTCTAAAAGAGGGATTCTAATAAAGTTAACAGTAGGATTAATAAAAATTACGTGTGTTTCTTTTCATGTCTTGCTCTACAAGATGCTGCCATCACTAGAAGAGTCTGACCAAAATGGAAACTCCCTTCCTTCTGCAGAAGCTGTACAGCTGCCCAGAGCTGGTCCATGGATACACAAGGAACATCTGACACCCCAGAGCCCACCAGACTTACTGTCCAGCTGCAGGCTGGCCTCCCAAAATGTGGGCATGTAGATCCAGACACATCCAGCTCATCATGCAGCCGAGCTGCACTCAAGCGTGTTATTTTAAACTGCTGTACACGAGGCAGCTCCATTAACACAAGCAGCCTGGGAAAAGCTGCAGTCTGTACTAAGACAAAAGTACTTTCCATGGCTTCATCAGCTTTGTTCTTCTCAGCCTCTGTTCCTCTTATTTCCTCAAGCTTGTGAGCAAGTGTGGGCACAGCTCATGCTTACAATTTGTAGGCTGAGAAAGGAATTTCCCAATAGCTCAAATCCTGCAGCTGACAAACCTGCACTATAAATAAGAGAAGTGGCAGCTTTTCATCACGAGCTTAAATTAGGTTTGAGCACTCTGAAAAACCTCCTGTGAATTTCAAAAAATGATAGGAAGTGCACACATTTACTCCTTGTCTAACCTAACCCAAATTAACCTCCTCCTGCCCATCTAATTTTCCATCTGGAGGAAATTTTGGCACATTCTGACTCAGACCCAGAAAAAAGGCTGTGGTACTTCATCTGAAATTTTGTCTCTGGATTGAATGTTTAGCTAATTGTGTAGGCATCTGTGCCCCCTTGCTGAGGTGTGTGTTGCTGCCAGCATGTGCCCCACACTGCCCTCATACAGCTCCCTCTTCCACCCACTGGTCCAATGGAAATGAACCATTAGACTGTCAGAAAGCACCAACAACCTTGAGCTTCACATAATAATAATAATAGTAATAATAATAATAATAATAATAATAGCATTTTCCCTCATTCTAGGAAGGTTGGTGCTGTCTTGTTCACCACTGATGTAAAAGTGCCAGATCCAAATCCCTCCTCCTCCTTCACCTTGCAAGAAATCTCAGTATAAACACAAACTTCCAGCAAGAATATCTTGATTGTTAAATTATCTTTTCATTTCTCCTGTTGGAATATCTCCACTTTTCTATTTTTATACAATTATCCAATATATTTTGGAGCAGAATTTTAATGTTTGCTGTATACATGACTGACATCGTCTTGTGGTACATCTTGGGTAACCTAAAAAGCACTGTCTGCAGAAGATGCTCCCCCACAAACAAATATTGACAGTACATTAAAATGTATTTGATTGCTCTAATGGAAACTGTCAGAGGCCACCTGGTTCTTCAACGAAGAAAAAGAAAAAAAAGAAAGACTTTTTCCTTCTATCAATAAGTCTCTGAGCATATGCAGTCCAATTATTTTTTATTTTCCTTTTTTTAGGCTGAGGTTTACTCTCAAGTGGAAGGCTCAGATATTGCTAATACAACAATCAATGAAAATATCACCTTTTTTCCTCCCTCTGGCTCTATGATTTCCAGAGAAAGCAACTTACTAAGCTTTTCCTGTCTTTACCTTACGGTGAACTCTCTAAAAACAACAAAAATGTATAACATATCCTGTGTATTCTTCCACATTCTGTTGAGAGGTTTTGTATTCAAGAAAGATATTTCTTCATTTTTCTCATTTCCTATTTAGATCCCTTTCCAGTGAACACACCCTCAAATGAAAGGGAGGATTTTGTATATTCTTAAACTAATAATGGGCTTTTTTTTTCCTGGTAGTATTAAAAATTGCATCTGCTTGATCTTATTTACTGGTAAATTTAGTTCATATATTTCTTTATGGAGGTTAGGTCACCATGAAAATTTTACCTCTTCGCCCACTACTGTTTGTGGATTTTCTTTCAGAAGTAATATCTCAGTTGCTAGCTCCATATCCTTATCCAGCTTGAAATTAATAAATAACACATTTCCTTTCATGCTGGCAGGTCTCTAAACTTTTGCTGCAATATTGACAATGGTTCTTATGATACATTTTATGAGGCAATATTGTTGCTGCTGTCCTGTGAGCAGAGAGTGCATGAAAACCCTACCAAAGCAAATCAACAGGATTTAGTTCTCACATGTCGCTGCCTGGGGTTGAGTGGTTTGATAGATGTGCTGAATAATTGCAGTCTCAACCTCAGAACTGAGTCTGCCTTCCTGTCCTGGGTCTACTTTATGATTTTGATTCTCTGTCACACCTGTAGCATCAAAAGAGTCTTCAGCCTTCACAAAGTCCAAACTGTGGTGTTATTCCCTTTTCTGAGCAACTTGCTTTCATTTGTTTCACAATTATATTTATTTTTAAATATATTTATTATATATTTATATATATAGACATGAAATTTGAGTAAAAAATACTAATCTTAACATTTATGAGTTGATTTGTAGGCAGATGTTTGCAGAAAATTAGTTTTTCTCATGATCCCCACAAAGACAAGCTATTGCTGTTATTAATGAAAGCATAGTAAATCTCCATCTTTGAAG